>NC_059373.1:42955280-43167387 GCF_019703515.2 Myxocyprinus asiaticus
CTTATTGATCATTCAAATTCAACAATCATCAAAGATAATTATCAAATATCAAAATCAATAGAATATTAATAAGGATTAATATCGCCGGGGCACCACCCTGGAATCAGGGACTAATAACCAGATAGTATAACAGTCTCAATATTAGATTGTTCTCTTAGGAAAATCGACATCCGAAGAATATCAATTTTCGAAAAAAAACAATGAAGGCTTGAATCCGAGCACTGACATCCCATCAGCATTTGACACAGGTATATGCAAAACAAACCAAAACACAACTCTTTGAAATATAACAAAGTTTATTTATGCAGTAATATCAATTAATAATCAATACAATGCAGTCAATAAACTTCAGACTTACAACTACAAACTAAACAGTGATATGATTAGATATGGTAACCAAAATAATCCTATAACACTTGAGGAAGGTGTGTGTGTGAGAGAGATTGTGTGTGTGTGTGTGTGTGTGTGTGTAAGGAGGGACGTGAACAAAATGGCGGACGTGACTCTCGTGGAGAGTATGTCACGCGAGATTTCTGGCCAGAGAATATGGCCGCGAATGTGGGTGGAGAGAAACCGGTCAATGGCGTCTGCCAGTTTACCACGTGTATCCGTTTGTACAATAGCTTAGGGACAAAGCTGAGCTATATCACGAAGTTATCTACTAGCCAAAAATGTGTGCTAGAATGTTTGTGAGGGGGTCGCGCGCACGCGCGTGTGTGTGTGTGGTTAGTACGAGAGAGAGAGAGAATTATGTGACGGCACCAAAGCTGGTTTCGCGATCGTGGGAGAGAAAGCAGCTGTTAGTTTATTGCTCGTAAACCATCCCGAGGTCTTTGATTCTTTAATGGATAAACTCAGTGTGCTGGTCTCACCCGCGATGGCGGAAATACACAACAGTCCAGTGTGGTTGGACTACAACACAGCAGTTCTCATTCGTTATAACCGTACATTAAAGTAATACCTTGAGTATTATTAGCAGCAATGAGCGAACTCTGGGTCTGTAAACTGTACAAGCAATAATCTTGATACACAAGAATAACACACTATAATATTCTATCTCTGCCCAGACGTAAATCTCTTACTTGAATCGCATGAGGATGCAGCTAGAATGTGTTCATCCGTCCTTTAACTCCGACTCGGTTCCTCGAGGCTCGGATGATGACGGGAGGCCGTTTCCTCGCTCTGTCAGCGGGCTGTACGGCTGCTGATTCTCAGCGGCCTGGCGGAGAAATCAGCAACGTCAACTTGATTGAAGATGGAAGAGAAATCTTTTCTCTCTTCACTTCTGCAGGCAAATGGATGAAGATGCGGATTGCTTAGCGGTCTCCTTCGGATCCGTTGAGTGTTCGGTGGAACACACAGTAATCTCAACTCGTCCAGAGAGATGGAGATTGTATGGCCACAGTTTCATGTCGGACGTTACTTCCTTGTGCCACGAGGCTACACCTGAAAGCAGCGATGGCACGGCGAGCAAAGTTGCTGGAAGCAAATCCCGGAAGCATCTCAGAGATATTTCTACTCCTGATGACGTCATGGTTGAGGGGTGTTCTGTCGTGTGCCTCATCCAATAGGAAGTCCAAACATAAAGGGAAGGTGATGGGATAAACACAAGGGAGTTTGTGACACATTTAGCTGAGTTACTGACAAGCGGCATCTCCCATCAGAAAGCAGCGTGGGAGACCTGTGTTCTCAACCCGTACTGAAATCAGGAAGTGATCATATTTACAAAATCAGTGAGTGGCTTGATTCTGAGGTTGTATTTTCCCTCTTAGATTTCATTTTTATTACAATGAGGGTTAGGTTTAGAGTTGGGGTTTGGGGGTAGAGTTAATGAAATATGCTATCCTCTTCACTGTTACATTATTAACAACTAATAACAACTCGCTGTATGGCATTTAACCCAGAAACTGAAGCTCACACCTACCCATATGTTCAAAAACACTCCCTGCTTTGGCCACTGGGGACAGTGCTTCCAATTTCGGTAAGCACAGACTGAGTTTAGCTCAAGAAATGTCAACCCACTCTTTCCGAATGTACTGTGGGATCATTATGCACTGTCAATCTTCTGGATATTATCTTGATTTTAAACACAATATGTTTTATTATACAAATAAATATATTAGTGTAGTTACATTCTACAATCATATTGATATCAAGAGCCTAATGCAACCCCATTGCCTAAACCTAACCATTTCTCTACAATATAAAAGACGTACCATACAAATAAAAGTACAGTCACAATAATTCATAAAAAAAGCACTTCAAAAGTATTCCAAACCATACAATAGCTTTGTGTAAGGAAGTGAAACTGAAGGTTTTAATCACTGAAAAGTTTATCTCTCCATGAAGGCAGTCACATCTCAAATCAAATCACTTTTATTGTCACACAACCATATACACAAGTGCAATAGTGGGTGAAAGTCTTGGGTGGAGTGCAACATAGCAGTCATGACAGTGATGAGACATATACCAATTTACAATAAACAGATTTACACATCACAATTTACATATCTAATATACACATAATTACACACAACACAATATACAAATAATAATATACAATGTACAGTATACAATACACAAAATATAGAATATTGTACAGTATACAATACACACAATATAGAATACACATACACACAATATAGCATACACATTATACAACAAAAATAGTATATATAATATATATAAAATATACACTAGGTTGTATTGTACTGTATTGACATTCAGGCTGTCAGTTGATAGTGAGTTGCCAGTGTGTTATTAAGAGAGCATATCATTTAAGATGGTCCAGTGTGAGATAATAAGATTAATAAAATGCTGTGCTGATGTATATTGATCGTGAGAGATCAAGAGTTCAGAAGTCTGATTGCTTGGGGGAAGAAGCTGTCATGAAGTCGGCTGGTGCAGGTCCTGATGCTGCGATACCACCTGCCTGATGGTAGCAATGAGAGCAGCCCATGGTTTGGATGGCTGGAGTCTCTTATGATCCTCCGAGCGTTTTTCACACACCGCCTGGTATATATGTCCTGGAGGGAGGGAAGCTCACCTCCGATGATGTGTCTGGCAGTTCGCACCACCCTTTGCAGGGCTTTGCGGTTGTGGGTGGTGCTATTGCTGTACCAGGCAGTGATGCATCCAGTCAGGATGCTATCTACAGTGCTGGTGTAGAACCGTGTGAGGATGTGGCGGTTCATTCCAAACTTCCTCAGCCATCTCAGAAAGAAGAGGCACTGATGAGCCTTCTTTACAACGGCCTCAGTGTGGACGGACCATGTGAGTTCCTCAGTGATGTGGACACTGAGGAACTTGAAGCTGCTGACTCTCTCCACCGGTGCTCCATTGATGGTGATGGGACTGTGTTCTCTGTCTTTTCTCCTGATGTCCACCACAAGCTCCTTTGTCTTGCTGACATTGAGGGAGAGGTTGTGCTCCTGACACCAGCATGTCAGAGTGTGCACCTCCTCTCTGTAGGCTGTTTCATCATTGTCAGTGATCAGACCTACCACTGTCATGTCATCAGCAAACTTAATGATGGCATTGGAGCTATGTGTTGCCACACAATCATGTGTGTACAGGGAATACAGGAGTGGGCTGAGAACACAGCCCTGCGGGGCTCCAGTGTTGAGGGTCAGTGATGAGGAGATGTTGCTGCCCATTCTAACCACCTGGCGTCTGCTTGACAGGAAGTCCAGGATCCAGCTGCACAGCGAGCTGTTTAAGCCCAGAGCCCGGTGTTTCACATAAAGCTTGGAGGGCACTATGGTGTCGAATGCTGAGCTGTAGTCTACAAACAGCATTCTCAAATAAGTGTTCTTTTTTCCAGGTGGGAGAGAGCAGTGTGTATTGTAGATGCAATGGCATCATCAGTGGAGCGGTTGTTGCGGTAAGCAAACTGCAATGGGTCCAGTGATGGAGGCAGCACAGAACAGGTGTAATCTCTGATTAGTCTCTCAAAGCATTTGCTGATGATGGGGGTCAGAGCAACAGGACGCCAGTCATTTAAGCAAGTGATTTTGGATTGCTTTGGTACAGGCACAGTGGTGGACGTTTTAAAGCAAGTGGGGACTACAGACAAGGAGAGGGATAGGTTGAAAATATCCGTAAAAACACCAGCCATTTGGTTAGCGCACACTCTGATGACGCAGCCCGGAATGCCGTCTGGACCCGCGGCTTTACGGATATTCACCCGACGGAGAGCGAACTAACCTCTGTAGCTTCGGACGCGAGAGCTCTCTCCGCGAGGGTGGTGTTATTTCCCTCGAAACGAGCATAAAAAGTATTTAGCTCATCTGGGAGAGAGGCAGCGGTGTTCACGGTGGAGTTTTTACTCCCTTTAAAGTCCGTGATGATATTAATTCCCTGCCACATGCTTCTAGAGTTGGTGGTGTTAAACTGTCCTTAATCTTGTCCCTGTATTGGCATTTGGCTGCTCTGATAGTTTTGCGGAGGGCATAACTGGCTTGTTTATGCTCCTCCGCGTTCCCGGAATTAAAAGCGGAGGTCCGCACATCAAGTGCAGCACGAACATCGCTATTTATCCAAGGCTTCTGGTTGGGGTAGATCCGTATTGTTTTGATCGGAACAACATCCTCTATGCACTTTCTGATGAAACATGTTACACTATCAGCATAAAGCTCGATGTCATCATCAGAGGCGGACCGGAACTTCTCCCAGTCCGCGTGATCAAAACAGTCTTGTACCATGGAATCTGATTGGTCCGACCAGCACTGGATCGTTCTAAGGGTGGGTGCTTCCTGTTTCAGTTTCTGCCTGTAAGCGGGCAGAAGCAGAATGGAAGAGTGGTCTGATTTGCCAAATGGTGGGGGAGGGATTTGTAGCCATCCAGGAAGGGAGAAACTGATGTGTTGGTGGTATTTTGGTGCAATTGATTTAAAATTGGCTTTGTTAAAGTCCCCGGTCACAATGAACGTGGCCTCAGGTTGCGTGGTTTCTTGCTTGCTTATACTCCCATACAGTTCCTTGAGTGCCCGGTCTGTGTCGGCTTGTGGCGGGATGTACACAGCAGTGATAATGACCACTGTGAATTCCCTCGGTAGCCAGAATGGTCGACACAGAAGCATGAGAAATTCCAGATCAGGAGAGCAGAAAGACTTGATAGAATGTACATTCCTCTGATCACACCAGGATTTGTTGATACAACATACACCACCACTTCTGCTTTTACCTGAGAGGTCTTTCGCTCTGTCCGCTCGGTGCACGGACAACCCTTCGGGTTCGATGGCTGAATCTGGAATCTCAGCAGACATCCAAGTTTCTGTTAAGCAGATAATGCAGCAGTCCCTCATCTCTCATTGGAAAGAGATCCGCGCTCTCAGCTTGCAGAGCTTGTTGTCCAGAGACTGAACATTTGCCAGTAGAATACTGGGTAGCGGGGGTCGATTTGTGCAACATCTTACTCTGATGAGAACGGCAGCTCTATTTCCTCTTTTCCTTCTGCGTTTCCGCGGCTGGGTTGCCCAGACAAAGGGCTCTGCTGGCGTGTTTGTAAACAGTGGGTCGGCATTGAGGTATTTAAAGTCCGGTTTTTGGTGTGCTATTGCAGAACCAATGTCCAAAAGTGTTTGTCTGTCGTAGACAATAAGGCAGACAACATCCAAGACAAAAAAACATAGAATTGTGAACAAAACAAACAAAAAACTGCAGTGTTGTCGGAGCTCGCAATGCAGCAGCCATACTCGGCACCATCTTGCAATCTCATTCAAAAGGTCAGAGGCGGGTATTAACGCACTACATTTACTCCGTTACATTTACTTGAGTACATTTTTGGAGAAAATGTATTTTAAGAGTATGTTTAAAAGTGGGTACTTTTTACTCTTACTCAAGTAAATTTCTCATGAAAAAAATTTACTTTTACTTCTTTACAATGGGCGATGTTCCTTTTGTTACATCACTGGTTTTAATTAAATACGTTTTAATAAATGCATAATTTATTGAGAGATTTTTAAATGAGACTTTTGTGTGATGCACCCACTGAGAATAATTTTGAAAGAGCCTTGGTCATAGGTGATTCTATTGTAAGGAATGTGGAAATAGAGACTCCAGCCACCATTGTTAAATGCACTTCCTGGGCTCGAGCGTCTGACATCAGATCAAATTTACAAGTGCTGGTTAATGCTAAACGTAGATTTTCTAAAATTGTTATTCATGTTGGCACTAACAATGTCCGGCTTTGCCAGTCGGAGATCACTAAAGTTAATGTTAAAGAGGTGTGTGAACTTGCAAAAATTATGTCAGACACTGTAATATGCTCTGGCCCCATCACTGCTCAACGTGGTGACGAGGTTTATAGTAGATTAGTGTCACTGAATTGTTGGATATCTGAGTGGTATCTGGAGATTAGCATAGGATTTATAGACAGTTAGAAGAGTTTCTGGGGTAGGCCTGACCTGCTAAAGAGAGACGGACTCCATCCCTCCAGGGAAGGTGCTGCTCTCCTCTCTAGTAATTTGGCTTATAGTATAAATTGTGATAGTATTTGACTAACTGGGGCTCAGGTCAGGAAGCAGATAAACTGGTGAATCCAAACATCTGCTAGCTGCCTTGAGACATCACACAGGTCACGTAAACTACAACACATAGAGACTGTATCACCTAGATATCATATAGAGACTGTGTCTGTTCCCCGAACTACCAAACACAAACCCCTCACTAAATCATTTAGAAAAAATTTGATTAAATTGAAGAAAATTGAAGAAAAACATCATATAAAGGTAGGGCTACTAAATATTAGATCTCTTTCAACCAAAGCACTAATTGTAAATGAAATTATTACATATCATAGTTTGGATGTGCTCTGCTTGACTGAAATCTGGCTTTTGTTTTTGTCATGTTATTGTTAAACATAAGCCTCATCTGAAGGGTAAAGGAGGAGGTGTTGCTACAGTTTACAGTGAAGGTTTTGGTGTTACTCAGAGGACAGGATATAAGTTTAAGTCTTTTGAACTAATAATGCTTATTGTGACACCATCAGATATAAATAAAAAATCTCTGTCATCTTTTGCCCTTGCTACAGTATATAGATCACCCAGGCCTTATTCTGATTTCTTTGGTGACTTCAACATTCACATAGATAATGAAAATGACAGCATTGGGATTAGCATTTATCGATATTCTCAACTCGCTTGGAGTCAGACAAAATGTGACTGGACCAACTCATCACCGTAATCATATGCTAGATTTAATTCTGTCATATGGAGTTGATGTTGATACTATAGAAATTCTACCGCAGAGCGATGACATTTCAGATCATTACCTCGTCTCTTGTATTCTGCGATCAGCTAATGTTCCTCAATCTACACCATGCTATCGTTTACGTAGAACAATTCTTTCCACTAAAGATAGCTTCACTAATAATCTTCCAGATCTATCTCATACACTCAGTAAGTCCCAGTGTCTAGAAGAACTTGATGAAATAACAGAAAATATAAATACAGTCTTCTCTACCTCTCTTGATATTGTCGCCCCCCTTCAATTAAAGAAAATTAAAGAAAAAAGCCCCGCACCATGGTACAATGATCACACTCATGCTCTCAGCTCGGAAAATGGAGTGCAAGTGGAAGAATACAAAATTATTATGTATTATGGAAGGATAGTGTCTGTAGCTACAGTCAGGCACTAAAAACTGCCAGGTCAGCATATTTTAGCAAACTCATAGAAAATAACCACAACAATCCTATGTGTTTATTCAATACTGTGGCTAAATTGGTTAGGAACAAAGCCTCAACTGAACCAGATATTCCGTCGCAGCACAATAGTAATGACTTCATAAATTTCTTTACTGATATAATTGAAATAATCCTAAATAAAATTGGAATTATGCAATCGTCTGTCACAGTACCTCAGAAAACTGTGTCTTCAATCCTTCGCTGTCATAGGTCATGAAGAGCTAACAAAACTTAGTGAAACATCAAAAGCCACAACAGGTGTGTTAGATCCAATACCAACTAAGCTCTTAAAAAAGCTATTCCCTGTAATCTCAGAACCTCTTCTTAATATTATTAACTCCTCGCTATCCTTAGGACATGTCCCAAGAAACTTTAAAATTGCAGTTATCAAACCGCTTATTAAGAAGTCACAACTTGATCCTGGATAACTGACTAATTATAGACCGATTTCAAATCTCCGATTTATGTCAATTTCAGTCAGGATTTAGGCCACACCACAGTACAGAGACTTCACTTATCAGAGTTACTAATGACTTGCTCTTATCATCTGATCATGGCTGTATTTGTCTTCTAGTGCTTTTAGATCTTAGTAATGCATTCGGCATGATAGATCACGATATTCTCTTGCATAGGCTAGAGAATTACGTTGCCATTTTTGGACTTGCATTAGCATGGTTTAGGTACTATTTAGCAGACTGCTATCACTTTGTCTGTGTAAATGAGTAATTGTCAAATCAAACAAAAGTGAAAACCCCGTGGAGGCTTGCAAGACCTCTCGTACTGCAAATAACAGGGGATCGAGCCACTTGTCCCAATTTCTAGCATCCTCGTGCACAAACTTAAGAATCATATTTTTAAGGGTTTTATTAAATCGCTCCACCAGGCTATCTGTTTGTGGATGGTAAACGCTGGTGCTGATTGATTTAGTGCCCAATAATTCGTAAAGCTCACGTAGTGTCCGTGATATAAAGGTTGTGCCCTGATCGGTGAGGATTTCTTTCGGAATCCCCACCCGGGAGATTATTTTGAAGAGTGCCTCCGCAACACTGCATGCTGAGATGTTGCGTAGAGGCACTGCTTCCAGATATCGCGTTGCATAGTCCACTAGGACCAGTACAAAGCAGTGTCCGCGTGCTGACCGCTCTAATGGCCCGACAAGGTCCATTCCAATTCTCTCGAAGGGGACCTCGATCAGCGGAAGGGGGCGCAATGGCGCTTTTGGAGTTGCCGGTGGATTTGCGGCATGCCGCACACCGCCTGTGGACATCGCCGCCAATGCCCGACCAATAGAAACGGGCTATTAGGTGGTTCAGTGTTTTTCTTTCCCCTAGATGACCCGCCATGGGATTATAATGAGCCGCCAGGAACACCATTTCCCAACGGCTCCACGGTATTAAGAGCTGGGTTGTATCTTCCTTTATTTGAGCATCCTGCATCATTCTATACAACCACTCGTTTATAATTGTGAAATACAGATATGAAAGGGTGACATTTGGCTGGAGTTGTTGACCATCGATCACTCTCACTTGGTCAAAGGCATGCTTAAATGTTTCATCTCTTGACTGCTCCAAAGGGAAATCCCCTTTGGGAAATCCCCTGAGGATGGGAGGGGCTGTAGCCTCTCCCACCCTCACGTCATTCTGATGTGGAGCAGACGAAGACGTTGGTGGATAGTGGTTTGATTACAACCCGTGTCCACCAATGCTTGGTGAGTACCCCCCTTGACACTTACCAGTATCCAGTATGCTCCGGCCCGATCGGGGGCAGCCTGCGGATTGTCAGGGATCCGGACCACCGTTCCTAGCTCCATCACAGGGTACTGATCCCGAAAGTGTCCTGGATCCCCACAACTCCAGCAGACTGGCCCAGGCGCCATGCCTGCACCCACGTTGGCGGGCACTTCCACCTGATGTGGAGAGCGGCGGGGCACTGTCGAGGCTGAGGGTGATGCAAAACCCAGCGTGCGGGGAATGGGCTTCGGTGGTGGGACTCCTCGCCTCCGTGGGGCAGGAACGGGCTCTGGGGAGAGAGCAGAGTGAGAGTGAAGAGAGTGGGGAAAACACAGGGGTAGGGGAGAGAGAGTGGGAGGGACTTGAGGATCTCAGCCAACTGCGAGGACTCCATGGGGCGTACTTCAGGATCCCGGGTTTCGGCACCAGTGTGAGACAACTCAACAGCAGGAAGGAAGTAGACACAGGGAAGCGGGGTTTCTTCTGGCACAGGTAAGATTTTTAATCGTCAGATTCACAGCAGGTAGTCAAACAAACACATCAGCTTCACAGGAACGTAATAACCTCAACACATCAGCTTCACACACATAACAGATTAAACCGCTTCAGCTTCGGGTACACCGTGGCCTTTCTTGTGCCAGACTCTCTCTCCCTGCTGCTGGTGGTGTGGCTGGTTATATGCCGCTCTCCCCATACTCACTGGAATTAGAGACAGGTGTTAAACATAATCTAGCTTAGGTGCAAGTGCCCATAGCGCTTTCTCTCTCTCCGGACGGACACTTGACCACGCCCCCACTGCCACAGAGATATTATCAGGAATCATGGAATAAATTTCCACTGTTATGCTGACGATACGCAACTTTATATTTCTTCGAAACCCGACGTGTATCGATGAAATCAAAGATTGGATGGCCAGAAATTTCCTTCTACTCAATTCCGACAAAACAGAGGTACTAGTTATTGGACCAAAAACCTCCAAAAATAAGCCGCTAAAATATCATTTGATTCTCGATGGATGTACTGTTACATCGTCTTCATCAGCGAAGAACTTAGGTGTTATATTTGATACAAGAGCTGGCCAGATTCAGCTCCATTCCTGCTTGGTGTCGGACTCCACTGCTACGTGTCGCTGAGTGATGACGACAAACTACAGCCGGTGCTAGCCAGACTTCACTTCGGTCTTTTACGATGGACTTCAGAGGATGAACTGATGCCAACTCCAACTGTAAGAGATCAAATACTTCATATGGCACTGCCTGAAACTTGAATTTAATATGGACCCCACCGAACCTCACTGAAATGACCTGCTGGTAGAACTGCGATGAATCTCACTGATCTCTGCCTGCATCACCTTTGTCTATTGATGGACTACACTCTTGAAATTGAATACGTAGATTATCAATTATTTGCCAACAGAAGACTTCATCAGCAAAAATGTGTTTTTGTTCATGTTTTGATTTCATGTCTTTTATTTTGAAAGTTTAGTTGCCATGTTTCCTGTCATGTGATATCAGTCTTGTCGTGTCATTTGTTCATGTTTTAGTATCTTGTTATCATGTTCATTAGTTTAGTCTCGTCACTGGTTGTCTCTCATGTGGTTATCCATGTCCATGTATTTAAGCCCTCATGTTTGCCATTGTCTTTTGTCAAGTATTATGTTGATATAATGTTGTTAAGTCAAGTCAAGTCAAGTTGCTTGTGTTTGTTTTGTTTGGATTCACGTTTTTGGATTTATTGCACTTTCTAAAATAAAACTTGCACTTGGGTTCTCACTACATCATCGTCTCGTCCTCGTCCGTTCCTGTCTTCAGCCTGTCCTGCCTTACCCGAACGTTACAGACTTGACTTGAATAAGGTCTATAGTTTACATTAATTTTAAGAATAATAAAACAAATGTTTTATGAGAAAATTATTATTATTATTTTTGAGTATGGAAGTTGACAAGGACAAGGTAAGTGTAACTACTGTATAATGAAATACTGAAAAAGACTTGAATACAAACATACCTATGTTTGAACAATTTGCTCTTTTGTTCTGATGTCATAACAAGGTTGAAAAGAAAGTGCAGGTACAAAGACAAATTCTGCATTTTCTCAAAGATAAAGCATTTTTGAAGAAATATTCATAGTGAAAACATAAAAATGTAAATAAAAGCAAAATATTCGAAGAATTAAAAAGTATTTTGCATTACATAATAACAGTTGAGTCAGTGGTTGTGGGCTGTACTGTCTGATCTGAAGACTGTGAAACTGTCAGATGCTGAGAGACCATCATTGTATATGAGGGAATGCATCAAAGCTGATCATTCAGAAAAAGAACAGAGAGAGAGAGAGAGAAGAATCCCAGCAATGCTGAGAGAGGGAGTGAGAGAACAGAACTCCACAGACACATCGACGTCAGAGAAATAAAAGTGAAAAAAGAGGTTGTTTGGGAATTTTTTTAATTATGTGAGTAAAAGAGAGAGACAATTATGTGAGTAAAAGAGCCAGACTTTAAAAAAATAAATAAATAAATAAATAAACGTACAGGGTGATCAGGGTGCTCGTGTCTATTTAATAAAGAAATAAAATAAATGAGCATGAAATATTGATTTGAGTTTTAATTATTTAATTATGTGAGAAGAAAAAGCACACAATTAGTGCTGTCCAATTCTAATTTCCAGGTTTTTGGAATAGATGGAATCGATTCCAGTTAATTTTCTAATTGTTTTAAATGATTCCAATTGTGAATTTGCCTCCCTATTCTCAACACATCCGAACTGAAGAATCGACTCACAGCATTAAGTGCAGTGTGTTATGAGAGATAAGAGACTAGCACAGCAATGTAGGAAATCACTTGCCTGGGACAAATAGTCAATTTTACAGTTTAATGATCATTATACACAAATATTTAACCACAGAATACCACAAACTTCATTGACTTCATTGCAGAAATGTTCATGGGTTCCTTTGGGAACTATACAAAGTCAGAAAGTTTCTTGTCCTGTAATAAAATGTCCTGCAGCTGACCCCCCTCCACTCTGTCTCTGCTCATTTCCTTTCCTGGGTGATCTTGTGCTTTCTCGTAAGTCCACATGACCTGCAGTCATTCACTCTGAGAGAGAACTGACCTCATTGTGAGACAGCACAACTCTTTTTCTCATAGAGGGTTTGCTGTATTTGTTTGTGTTTTTCCATTTATGCCACTAGGTGGGTGAGTACATGTTCCTTCCTGCAGCACAACTGTATGGTACTGGCAATACTAAGATCATGGTTTGATTTACAGTGGTACACTTGTATATTTAAATCTCTGCTTTCAATGGTATTCATGATTTAAGGAAAACACTGTTTCACAATAGGACACTGTAATGGAGCTAAATCTCATTTAGTGAGCATAGACTGTCATCATAAGAATATTCCAAGTTCAATATAAGTTGAGCTCAGTCAACAGCATTTGTGGCATAATGTTGATTACCGCAAATCATTTTGACTCATTCCTCTTTTTCTTTGAAAAAAAAAAAGAAAAAAAAAAAAACCATAAATCTGAGTTACAGTGAGACACTTACAATGGAAGTCATAAACTTTAAAATACTCACTGTTTCAAAAGTATAGCCAACAGATATAAACAATATGCATGTTAGCATGATTTTGGTGTGATAAAATCGCTTACTGACCTTGTCTGTGCAAAGTTATATCCAATTTTACAACTTTGTTGCCGTGATGATGTATTGCCGTAAACCCTGTAAGTTTAAACTGAAGAATTAATGTTAGTGCTGTTATGAAATTCTTCAAATTTTTGCCTTTAAACCCTCCATAAATTGGCCCCATTCACTTCCACTGAAAGTGCCTCACTGGAACCTCGATTTTTGCTTTATTTAAAGGAAAGAAGGGTTAAGTCAAAATTATTTTTATGGTAATCAACATGCCACAAATGCTGTCAATTAAGTTTAACTTGTATTGAACCCGCAACATTCCAATAACAATACATAAGTATGAATGACTAAATTCAGGCAAGAAACTCTGAATGGCACAAGCTGACAGGTTCTATCAAAAAGACTCACAATAACTGAGAATAAATCAAGAATATAGAGATATAATTTTTCCTTTGGCATAAGCCCCGTCCTAGGGTTCAACGCTCAGATTCTCGCTCGAACGGTCAGATCCTGCCAGAAGAGGATGGCGGCAGGGGAGAGGAACTTACCCCAAAAGTAAACTAGACCTAATTAAAATAAATATCCCCAAAAGTAGCAAAAAAAAAAAAAAAAAAAAACACTTTCTATGATGCCCATATTTATAATGCACCGTAAAGGCATTATAATGCATTAGTAATGTATCATAATACACCTTATAAAATATTATAACATCTCATAAAAAATTGTAATCACAATTATAATACATTATAATAATTACTTATTCATAGTTATGCCTTAGAGTATAATGCATTATAACACCAGCAACATCCAATTTTAACGCAGCAGAAGGTAATAAATTTAATCGTTTAAGTGCTGTCATGCAAAAGCAGCATAGTGTAAACAGTCAAAAGGCTTTATGGCAAGATCATATTATAAGTGGTTATTGCCTGCTTTAAGTAAAGTTATAAAGGCAATATTTTCTTATAAACAAACATAACATAAACTTGTAACATAAAATGCATTACAAGTCAAACATATACAATGGAAGTTATTTATAAAATAAGTCTCCAAATAAGATGCACAAACATTAAAGTTTATTGAATAGATTCCAGTATAGAATTATTATTATTATTATGAATTTTTTTTTTGTTGTTTTTGTTTTGTTTTTTTGGTTGCACTTAATTTTACAGAACGTGCACTTTCAGTATACTTGCAGTGTACCCCAAGAAAGTACTGAGTAATATTAGTTAACTACATTAACTTAATATTGGTTGGGGTTGGGGTTGGGGTTAGGTTTTGGGTTAGTACCTAGTAATTACTGTAGTTGTTGTAATTATATAGTACGTAAATGCAGAACAGTAAAATAAAGTGCTACAGATTTTATTTATTATTATTATTGGGTGTGTTTACACCCAAGAAGACTGGCTACATGTGTGATCAACGTGCATATTTTTTTCTCAAGAGAGACTTTCTGATATATTTTAACCTTGTAGCTTTACAAGTGTTTTTTGTAATATCTCAAAATGCACATTGAATAGGTGTTGTTTTGAATTTTGTGTATGTGTAATGTATATAATTTCCAGCATAAGTTGTAATGTCTTATAACCACTTAAAAATATCTTATGGATGTTTATAAAAAGACTCTTTTTTTGAGCTTTTGTCACTTTACTTAAAGCACACCTATTATATATATTACAAATATATATAAAACATTATAACTTCTGCAGACAAACTTGGATGTTGCTGGTGTTATAATGCATTATACTCTAAGGCATAACTATGAATAAGTAATTATTATAATGTATTATAATTGTGGTTATAATTATTTATGAGATGTTATAATATTTCATAAGGAGAATTATTGAATTTCAGTATTATTGGTGCACAATAGCCTACCACTTGGTGTTAGAAGGACACAGCAACAAATTATACTTCCCCTTTAAGAAACCAGTGGTTGAGACGTGAAGTACATCAAAGCAATTGTTTTGCTGAATGAAAAATGATGATCAGACAACATACATTGAAAGTACTTAAGCACAATGAACATGCGTGATTTATAAATATTGAATCCTGATACCCCAATACTAGGGCATGCAACACTAATGGAAACATAGAAGCTATGTGAATCTGACTGGCTCACCCACGTAACACAGCCAACATGCTGGAGGAACATGCAATCGTTCTCACACCAACCATAATAAAAGTACTTATTGTCGATTGAAAAGCGATTGCTGATGCAGTATTATGAATATGATGAACAGTGAGTTGAAAACATTGACAGCATGAAAGCATAAAACCCAACAGCCACCAGCTAGATGTATGACAATTCTAGATAAACAAAAGAAGACTAAACAACAACCTTATCTTGTGTGTCTTGCTAATTGATACCAGCTGCACTGAGGAGCGTGAACATCAAGGTAGGTAAATCGTGATAGATATTCCACAATGAAGTGACTGTTTGCTTGAAAAGCGAAGGCATAGTGTGTAGATGATTGTGAGTTTCACTCACATGTGAGTGAGTGAAAACAAACAGCGGCTTAATGAGAGATGAACAACAGCTTTGGAGCTTATAAAGCAGAGGCTGGATTATGATTGGATGAGATACCTGAATTGAATGAAAGGCATAGTGCTGCTATGATTCTTCCTGACAGAACTACCGCTAACGCTTCCATTTCTTTGAACTTGTTATCTGTTTGCCAATCAGCTCATAAATGATATAGTATGTCAAGCCAATAGGCTTACAAAGTGGAAGCTAATAGGTCCTTTGCTGTGCAATCGGGTAGCCAATCAACTTGCGTACTTTCTATTTGCATAACATTTAAATTTGCTCAGTTTGCAAGTAAGCCGGTTTCACTGCAGTGCGCTGCAAAAGTTTTCTCTGAAAAAACTATTTGCTCAGGTTGTTGATGGGTCTTTTGCTTCTACCAGCTTGCAGGGTAAGGTCTGCTTTTGGCCATGACACATAGAAGTGTGTCTTTATCAAGGTAAGCCATAGCCAAATCAGGCACAGGCACACATCGCTATATTAGGTCATTAGTTTAAATCAGGTGTTCTCAACGGGGGCGTTTAAAGGATGCCAGGGGCCACTGAGAGCAAATTAGTAGAGAGGGGGGCATTAGGTTACAAATGGGGGGCGTTTATCAGTCATAATAATCAAATCTGTCATCAAGTTCCTCTTTGCATTAAAATGTTTATCTAGACTTGGAGTATATCAGTTGGTTCTCAATTATACAGGTTGGTATGCATTTGTACCGCTGTTCATCTGATTTTGAAGTCTAGCAACGCATCTGAAGTATCTGGTTTAGCAGCGTCAAACACACAGGCGGAGGCACAACCTTGGCTAATGCACCTGTATGGCTCTGTAGATGGATACGGCTGGGGTAAGGGAATGAAGTAGGGGGGCGTTCATCAAAAAAGGTTGAGAAACACTGGTTTAAATAAACCCACACATAGCTAGTCTAAGTCACAAGTTAAATAAGCTCGGGGCTTCCTGGTCCAGATACACATTATGAGTCAGGTCACTAGCCCTTTAAGCCTTTCAGCCAAACAGGCCTTGAGACACACAGAGATTTAGTTCATTAGCCTTATTCCACTCGTCCAAGCAGGCCAGCGCACACTTACAGTAGCTAGCATACACATACGCAGTGCACATGGCTCTTCTAGCAGATCTAGTCTGTCAAGACCAATCAATATTTCATACCCACATTAACATGCTAAATCTTAAGAGAGTTGTCATGACTGAAATTATATTATAAACCAAAAAGGACACCTGAACATGGACTATTATGGAAAAAGTTTATTGATATAACCATTAGGCTACTGATATCATTAAATGTTGATTGATTCTGATGTCTCTGAATGACTCTGATGTGGAGAAAATGTATGTTGAAATATAATCTCGGATTAGAACATAACCAAATTTAACACCAGCCTAGTTTAAACTTCACTAAACCAATTGCAAGCGATAAACAAATTAGAAAACTTATATCCCCCTTGAAGACCCTGACCCTGAAAAATATGAATACAGTTATAACCAGGATGGTCTTCCAAATCAATGATTATCCAACAAGAAGATTGTTTCACAAGGGATATTTTATACATATAGGAATAAAACACGTTAAAAATGGAAAGCTTTCTCATTTAGTCTAAAACAAACAACCAGTCAATGATTTTTGTAAAGGCTTAATATGAAAATAAAGAGACCCAGTCATCAAATATTTCGGGTAATCTCTGCTAGCCAGAAGCAAGGCCATTACACAGAGATGCTTTGAAGACAATGGTTCAATATCAGAGTTGTTGTTTGAGTGTGTGTTGGGTGTCTGTGTTATATTAGTGATGCATATTTGACGGCAGCTGTTAAATCCATCATGGAGGAAAGCCCCTTTACAGGGGACACATGACTGCACACAGACCCAGGCCCCTCCATCTCAAACACAGCTGTAAGGTTAATGGATTGCAGGTGAGAGTGAGGTTGAGCTTCTGCATGAGGCTCATGTATCTCTGTTTACAAACCTCTTGTTGCAGTGTCTCTGTAACATAAACCATCGTAAACATTACTATTCAATTAACATACTATATTGGATCAAATGAAAAGAATGTTGGTTTTCTATACCCAGGTGCTGTCATTATTTGTGGATGTCTAGTTGTGAAGTAGTCAACAGCCCTCAAATCTACTAGGATAAGATGGTGCCCCCCAGAGAGATGGTGCCCTGTGCAGACTAATAATGCGTAATATGTGTACGGGGAGGGTGGCAGTACTGTGACTAATCAATGCTTTGCTGGTCTGTCACAATATTGTAATGTCTTTGAAATACCTGAATTATTGCACAATGTGTATTTTATATTATTATATTTTATTTAATTATTTATTGAATGAGAATGGGGAAATTCACCTCCAGCACTGTACAGTCAGCACTAGTGCTCCCCAGGGATGTGTACTCTCCCCACTACTCTTCTCCCTGTACACAAATGACTGCACCGCCAAGGACCCCTCTGTTAAGCTCTTGAAGTTTGCAGATGACACTACAGTCATCGGCCTCATCCAAGATGCTGGTGAGTCTGCATACAGAAGGAAAGTTGAACAGCTGGCCATCTGGTGCAGTCAAAACAACCTAGAGCTGAACACGCTTAAAAGAGTGGAGATGACAGTGAACTTTAGGAGGAACAGCCTAACATTACCCCCGCTCACCATTCTGAACAGCACTGTGGCTGCATTGGAGTCATTCAGGTTCCTGGGCACTACCATCTCACAGGACCTGAAGTGGGAGACACACATTGACTCATAGACTGATACAGTTCTACTCAGCAGTCATTGAGTCTATCCTTTGCACTTCTATAACTGTCAGACATCAGAAGACTTCAAAGGATAGTTCGGACTGCTGAGAGGATTATTGGCGCTCCCCTACCCACCCTGCTGGAACTGAACATATCCAGAGTGAGGAAAAGGGCTGGTAAAATCACTCTTGAACCCATTTACCTAGCACATTTCCTTTTTGAACTGTTGCCCTCTGGCCGGTGCTGCAGAGCACTGAGCACCAGAACAGCCAGGCACAGGAACAGTTTTTTCCCTCAGGCCATCCACCTCATGAACAGTTAAAACTGACCCCAAATACATTCCTTTGGTAAATACAACCATGTGCAATATTCAGTCCATCCATTCCTACTTATATCCATATTTCATTTATATTCTTTAACATATCCTACCTCTTCTTCAATACATTACATCACCTGCACATAACTGTATACAATCCAGTACCGTTTTATTTCTATAGCACATTTAAAACAACAGCAGTTGACCAAAGTGCTTTCCAACAGTAGTAAAATTAAAAAAGTAAAACAGCACAAGAGCATTCACACAACACATTAAGAACAATAACTTCACTTCCCCTTAAATGCCAAACTAAAAAGATGCGTCTTTAAGCAAGACTTAAAAATCAAAAACTTAAAAATCTCCACTGTAGGAGAAAGTCTAATGTTTAAGGGTATTCCAACAGGGGCTACAGCGGAAAAAGCACGGTCACCCTTAGATTTTAATCTTGTCTTTGTATAGGAAATGTAGCATCACAGCAGACAAACATACAGTATATCTGTATATAAAATATTTAAACAACTTTATTGCATTTGCACTGGAAGCTTCTGTCACCATGACAAATTCCTTGTGTGTAATTGTAATGAATTTGATTAATTAATTGGCATATCATATAACTAATTAGATTAATTATTTTGATTGATTGACAGCCTTAGCTAGGAATAATCTTTTGGTTTGCATTCATCAAGTTCCAAAATATGCGTAAATGCTGTTGTGTTAGATTTTATAGATTGTACACCTAGCGCTAGCTAGATAAAATTGAATAAAGTTAAACTTCATGTTCAAAGCTGTCTAGGTTTGGGTACACTATTGCTAGGACCACATCTAGTTATAATCATCGATTAAACAAAAGTACAAAGCTGTGAGTTTAAAAATTTGAGTGTATTATATTAATTTATAAAGTGTTCTAAAGTCACTAGATTATTTTAAAAAGTAATTACTTAATGGTTATGTGATATATAAAACATTTTGGGGTAGAATTACCAGCAAAAATAAATATAATGGGATATATACCATGCTGTTGGGTTTTTCGTTTCTTGTCTTACATTCAGCTCATAATTAAATGGCAATGCCATTTTGGGCTACGAAAGCAATTTGCATTATTCATTCCCAAACTAGAATTCTTTTAAGAGTCATTTGGCCTCTATCACCTATTACCCTTTTGCCCTTTGGCTTATGACTTTCTCTAAAAAAAAATATGTTCTTATGGACGAGGTGGTCTCATACTGATTGCAAACGAACCATGGAGTGGTTCACTTGTGGTGAGAATGCAATCCGACCCAACGGACCACACAATATCCCTATAAAAACTATGAACATACCTGATGGATCTTGGGAGAAGACATCTGTAGGTCAGCACATCACTGTAATTCATCATCAAAACGTGGATATAGCCTTTTGGTGATTATATTGCAAGTTTAAATATGAGTTGTTTTATAATTCCTAAGGTCATTTTAATACAACCGCTGCTCTCTTCTGGATGGCGGGCAGCAGAACACAAGTAGGACGGCGTTAGCAACTTTTTGACCGATAAAAAATAGTTTTGTACATGGCTTCACTCTGTGTGTGTAACAGTTGTGGCACGTTTCCAAGAGGTATTTCCAAAACGTCTTTTTTTTTCTTTTTTTTTTTTTTTGGAACTACCCTTCAGAAGCTACATAATAGATATTGACATACATATATCCCACAAGACAAATTATAAACAGATTAAACAAATAATTTTGTTCAAATGTTTATATTCCCTTTGCTCTTGATATAGTGTGTTGCCATCAATTAATGCATTAATTAATGTTTCAGTGAATGCAGCATTTATTACAGTTGTCTGTGAGTCCCTCAATTTTCCTAAGTGCTCGATATCAACATCAAATAGAAACTGCTGGAAAGAAGTTGAGTGTGCAGAAGATGCTGGGAAGCCAAAGACCGTGCAGTGCCTGTAGGATTTTTCTTAAGAACATTGGCAGCTGCTCAAGACAAAGCAGGCAGTCATGCACAACTATCACAAAAGATACAGTCATTAATTATCGAGGAACCAAACACCATAAGCACCAAGGGGTTGTAATTATTTTAACAGGATCTTCTGTGTAAATTCAGTTATCATTTTGTTTTGTGGAATATACAATATGTAATTATTTGTTATGTCAAATAGCTTTATCATGGCAGTACTGAATAAAAATACCAAATGCAATTTTTTTTATCCCTTTTATTTTTACAAAATGATAAACATCTTACAGATTCATAATACATACAATAATTTGTTCAAGTGAACCAGTAGGCAAATTGAAAGGTACAGTACCATGGAAAGGGGCTCACATGAAAACATAAAATTTGTACTTCTATTGAGACAAATCAACCATTCATCCAACCGACCAAAACACTTTGATTTGATCATATTGTTCACACTTTTTTGTCCTTTGGAACATGACAGCCCCAGTTCCTATTCAATCATATTGTATATATTTTGTTCATATTAGGGCTTTTTACACTTAAAATTGTTAACCCAGGGTCATCTTTAACCATGGGTAAACAAAATTCTTATCCTTATCTTTTTCACACTGTTCATACTTTACCCTGGGTTAATCATTAATCCTGGGTATTCATGTTCTGAGGATTCACACTGTACATTCCTAAACTCTGGGTTAACATTAATTTTTGCATATTTGCAGTGTCAAAAACAATGATTGGGCAAATGCATGATGGACATGCAACCTGTCAATGGAGCTGCTAAGCAAATCAGCTCTGTTTGTCTTTCGTCATCTGAAACCTTCTGAAAAGCTTGAGAGAAAGCCTTCATAACTGTGGGTTAACTCACGAGTTTGCATGCCCATAGAATTTTTTAATGATAAGGGTAAGCGTATGTGACTTGCTTTCTGCAAAGGAGGGGCTCAAGGATGAGGCTCGACTCAAGCTAATTTTTTACCTACGTAAGGGACTACTTAATTAATGGAGGAAGCTAATGTCACAGATCCACCTGACCTTCCTGCCACAAACACTCAACCTTCCCGCTCCCCCAAATACTGATCACCCAGACCTGTCTCCAATCACCGTGTCAGTCAGCTCCTCTATATAACACTCCACTCTCCATTCAGTCTTCGTCTGGTATCAAAACAGTATACAGTCTCACTTACCTTCTATTTACCTGACTCTTCAGACGCCATTCCAGCATGCTCCCTTGACGATTCCTCTCCAGCGCTATTCTGAAGTTTGTTCCAAGTCTCCTCTCCTGCGTCTCCTTCCCTTGGTGTTATCCTCCAACCCAAGTAATACTTCTACCTGCAAATACAATAACCTCCATCAAGTACTGTTGTCTGTTCCTGAACCAATCTGCTCATTCACCACTCACCTGCCATTTGCTGTCTGTGTTTGTTCAAATAAATACCTGCTTTTGGGTTCACCACCATCTTTGAGTCTGGGTTACTGTAACAGCTATAGGGCAGACACTCTTAAAAGATTGATGATGGAGATGGGGGTGGAGGGATGCCGGAAAGTCACTAGAGTGAGGTAAGCGGTGGCTAATACATTTGAAGTCAGAAGTTTACTTAGGTTGAGGTCATTAAAAAAATTTAAAATTTTTTAACCACTCCACAGATTTAATATTAGCAAACTATAGTTTTGGCAAGTAATTTAGGACATCTACTTTGTGCATGATATGAGTAATTTTCCAACAATTGTTTACAGACAGATTGTTTCACTTTTAATTGACTATATCACAATGCCAGTGGGTCAGAAGTTTACATACACTTAGTTACCTGTGCCGTTAAGCAGCTTGAAAAATTCCTGAAAATGATGTTGGTCCGTTAGACAATTAGACAATTAGCTTTTGATAGGAAGTGTACTGAATTGGAGGTGTACCTGTGGATGCATTTTAAGGCCTACCTTCAAACTCAGTGCCGCTTTGCTTGACATCATGGGAAAATCAAAAGAAATCAGCCAAGACCTCAGGAAAAAAATTGTGGACCACCACAAGTCTGGTTCATCCTTGGGAGCAATTTCCAAATGCCTGAAGGTACCACGTTCATTTGTACAAACAATAGTACGCAAGTATAAACACCAATGAACCACACAGCCATCATACCGCTCAGGAAGGAAACGCATTCTGTCTCCTAGAGATGAACATAGTTTGGTGCGAAAAGTGCAAATCAATCCCAGAACAACAGCAAAAGACCTTGTGAAGATGCTGGAGGAAACAGGTAGACAAGTATCTATATCCACACTAAAACAAGTCCTATATCAACATAACCTGAAAGGCTGCTCAGCAAGGAAGAAGCCACTGCTCCAAAGCTGCCATAAACAAGCCAGACTACAGTTTGCAAGTGCATATGGGGACAAAGATCTTACTTTTTGGAGAAATGTCCTCTGGTCTGATGAAACAAAAATGGAACTGTTTGGCCATAATGACCATCTTTGTGTTTGGAGGAAAAAGGGTGAGGCTTGCGAGCCAAAGAACGCCATGAAGCATGGGGGTGGCAGCATCATGTTGTGGGGGTGCTTTGCTGCAGGAGGGACTGGTGCACTTCACAAAATAGATGGCATCATGAGGAAGGAAAATTATGTGGATATATTGAAGCAACATCTCAAGACATCAGCCAGGAAGTTAAAGCTTGGTCGCAAATGGGTCTTCCAAATGGATAATGACCCCAAGCATACCTCCAAAGTTGTGGCAAAATGGCTTAAGGACAGCAAAGTCAAGGTATTGGAGTGGCCATCACAAAGCCCTGACCTTAAACTGATAGAACATTTGTGGGCAGAACTGAAAAAGTGTGAGCATGGAGGCCTACAAACCTGACACAGTTACACCAGTTTTGTCTGGAGGAATTTGCCAACATTCCAGCAACTTATTGTGAGAAGCGTGTGGAAGACTACCCAAAACGTTTGACCCAAGTTAAAAAATTTAAAGGCAACGCTACCAAATACAAAAAAAAGTGCATGTAAACTTCTGACCCACTGGGAATGTGATGAAAGTAATAAAAGCTGAAATATATCATTCTCTCTACTATTATTCTGACATTTCACATTCTTAAAATAGTGATCCAAACTGACCTAAGACAGGGAATGTTTTCTATGATTAAATGTCAGGAATTGTGAAAAACAATTTAATTTAATTTAAAAGAGTTTAAATGTATTTGGCTAAGTAAACTTCTGACTTCAAAGGTACACTCTGAAGCTTGCAGGTTGATTGGCAGATTAGATGAGCAAGCTCCTATCGAACCTTCGTTTAAGAACTCCATTTAAAAGTGGTGTTTTTTTTCCCCTTTCTGCTACCTTTGATGTAATAGCTCAGGATAGTTGCTAGTGAATGGTGCTTTCTTTTTGGTGCCATCAACCAATTAGTTTTGTCATGACATCATGCAGCTTTTTAATTAGCTCAAAACATACTCACAGAACTGACTGCCCATGAGCAAAGATGGCAGATTTCAAATTGCGTATGTCCGGTGGTGTATGTGCCAGCATAGGAATTGTCAATGAGATTAACAGAAATGCTAATGGATAGAGAACTCCAGGTATCATAGACCTCCTTGGCAGCAAAAGTGTGAGGATAGAGAATGAGTGAAAAAATGCAAAAACCCAAATCTAATTCAAAATGGAAATAATAACAACACGATCTAGTAGTGCAGTGATGGGAATTCACTTCAAGAAGCTCTTTGGAATAGCTGTGTTTTGAATGAAAGATGTAGTGAGCACCAAATCAGTGATGCAGTGGGGCAGTTGTGTAGGAAAACCCATTACAAACAGCCAAACACTGTGTTCTCATATTCTGATGGTCATTAACATGGACTGCAGAAGACATTATGGTTAGACACTGAGTTGCCTTCAAATACTGATCCAGGAGCAGCATCTTTTTACCCAAATCTTGAGCTCCATGATATTGAGAACATGGACAACTGATCTAAGACCTGTCTAACATGCTGGATAGAAGAACAGAGGACCTCAGTGGTTTGGCCAGATCAGGTCTGGTCCGTCCATCTCTCTGATGTGCTTTGATGGCTCCATAACTCTAGTCCCGGTTAGAGAGATGGTATTTGCTCCTCTCCTCAGAACAGAGTGGACTTAGAGATGAGCTTCAGATGAATGCATATCCAGCAATGCTGCAACAAATTAACAGCGCCTCGCAACCATGGCTTCATGTCGCTCAACCCTTGACCCCTGAGACAGAGGACAGGAGAAGTGCTCAACCTCTTTAAAACTGCCACTACGCCACCACGAGGACTTAGAGCGCACTGGGAATTGGGCATGCCAAATTGACAAAAAAAAAAAAAAAAAAAAAAAGTCTGAGCAGGGAGGAGAATTTATAGTAAAAAAGGACTAAAATATTCATCTGTTTCTCACACATACCTATTTTATCACTTATGAAGTCATTGATTTAACCTCTGGAGTCATATGGATTACTTTTACGCTGACTTATTCTTATTCACTTGCACTGTATGGACCTACAGAGCAGATATATTCATCTAAAAATCTGCATTTGTGTTCTGCAGAAGAAAGTCATACACATCTGGGATATCATAAGTAAATGATGAGAGAATTTTCATTTTTGGGTGAACTATTCCTTTAAATGTTAGAGAAAGAGGGTGTATGCAAGTTGACTGGTTAACAGATTACATGTCAAAGGACCTATCCACTTGTGCCATGTAGAACTTAAAATAATTTATTCTCACTAATATTTATTGCTAGCTTCCTGAATAAAAACACATCTGGTTGAAAGGTACAGACATTTGAAGGCAACTCTGTCAGCCCCTTTATTACTGGGGTTTTATTACCACCACAGCAATGCATTAAACGGTACTGTGCATTTGCAATTTATTAGCCAAGCATTCCTCATCTGCATTTGTGTAAGCATAACATAAAGTGTGTTTCTGGCCTTAAACTTCAGCATGTAACTCATCTCACACCATTTGCACAAGGGAGATGAATGATGCCTCAATTGCATTTGAACTTGATGAGGAGAGGGAGTGCTATTACTTTTATCTGATCGATTTGCGCGCAAGAAGTGACCAGGTGTAAATACCCCAAAAGACCCTACCATATAGCATAACCACTTAGGAACTGCATTGCACCGGTAGAGATTTCACTGTGGATCGTGGATTAAACACCCCTTAGATTTTCTTGCTTGTACAAATGAACTAATCGAAATTCTAAATGTATTCTAAAAAGCACTTGTGGACCTATGCTGAAAAATAAGTCTTTTGTTTTGCACTGTTGTCTTTAAGACTACACTGTCTCCATGGTTACATGCCCTGGCATTACCATTAGAGGGATGTAAACTCTATGTCAGGTCATCTGATAGACACACGCTACTGAGTGAGTTTTTGAGCACATCATTTAGAGAGAGAAATTCTCATACACTGAAGACAGACAGATTGAGTTACATGGAGACAGGATCTCTTAAAATGGTCAGATGTGAGATTACAGATCTTTTAAGGCTTTACTGCCTGACATGTAACTCATCTGAGAGCACAGAATGGTATGCACACAGACAACCTCATCGAAGTACGCACAAAGATAACTATATTTGCATATCCTAAAGGAAATTATTTTAATTCTTTTTTTTAAAAGTCTTGTTGCTGTTTTGTATTGTTGTGTACTGGAAGTTCCTGTCACCAAGACAAATTCCTTGTATGTGTAAGCATACTTGGCGATAAAGCTCATTCTGATTCTGATTCTGAAATAGCAATGCTTGCAAAGTAGCAAAAGAATGTTGTAAAAGTGTCCTTTGGTTGTTTTCATCTCACCTTTTCATCGCTTGTGGTCAGTTCCACCATTCCATTTCATCGTCCGTTGAGTGCCCCTTTAACAACCTCATCGAAGTATGCACAAAGATATATTTGCATATCCTAAAGGAAATTATTTTAATTCTTTTTTAAAAGTCTTGTTGCTGTTTTGTATTGTTGTGTACTGGAAGCTTCTGTCACCAAGACAAATTCTTTGTATGTGTAATTGCATAGTTTTAGGCCCTAGTGCGGCTGCACTGCCTGTAGTGATGTGTCACTGCATGATCAATTGTGAAACATATGTAGAAATAACTTCTGTTCATTTGTATCAGTATTGGTATTCTGAATTGACATCATAATCAGACAAAAACAAGCTGCAGTGCAATCTCATATTCAACTTCACTTTCACACAGTCTGACTGCAGCTGTTTTCCTAAGATAATACAACCAGATGCCAGAAACAATGACATACCACATGAAATCACTGTTACAACCCTGCACATACTGAAGCATTAAACCATCAAATTTTCAGCTTTATTAAAGGTGCATTTTTGATTATGTTGCACTGGTAAATATGGCAGTCGTCTTGGACTTATAAGGACACCTCGTGGTGTGGATGCATTGTAAATGCAATAGTTTTGAGTTACTGATGCCATTCTAGAAATGTGCTTATCATAGCAGCTATGATTAATCAGACTGATCTCACAGTGAAATCAGAAACAGTAGGTTGACTTTTCTGTGGCTAAAATCTGACTCAACTTACCGAAATTTGAAACACTGCCCCTAGTGGCCAAATAGTAACTGTTGTTGGGCGTATGGGCACGTGTGAGCTCCATTTTTCGGGTGCTTTTAAAAAAAGCAAAAACTGAGGTTACAGTGAGGCACTTACAATGGAAGTGAACAGGGACCATTTTTGGATAGTTTAAAAGGCAGAAATGTGAAGCTTATAATTTTCTAAAAACACTTACATTTATTCTTCAGATAAAACTCAGATATTATTTGAGCTGTAAAGTTGTTTAACCTCGTGCAACCCTACATCCACATGTGTGGACGTTGTATTTTGGCTTTGCTGTACGCAATGCATAATTTAAATGAACTGATTTAAACTGATTGAACAATCTACACTGTCATTTAAGGGTTAAAGTTCTGGCGCACTGGATCACGTGACACAACAGCATTTCGATTTCCATGAAGTGCTCATACGGGCGCAGCGCCAACAAAGGTCCCTCTAGTAAGAAACCTCTTTAAGTTTTCTGATTTAAACCTGTTTGGTTGTAAAGAGTAGCATCTCTAGTTTTGTTTTGTTTGCTGTTTAAAAAATCCACATATGTGGAAAATGGGACCTTATTCCCTATTTGATGAAAAAAATCTGACTTTCTATAGCTTGGTATTATTTAAAATTTCACAACTTAGTCCCACTGTACACATATGTGGACATACATTTTTAAGAAAACTATTTGCTCTAGAAAAAATTGCTTGTTTATTAGGTGCTACTAGTTTAAAAAGGGAAATGGAAAATACACATAGCAGTCGCTCAGGTCTCAGGAGGTTAAATCATTGTTTTTAACATTGTTTCAGGGTTAACAGCATTACGTAGTTATAGCAACATAGTTGTAAAATTGGATATAACTTTACACAGAAAAGGTAAATAAGCAATTTTGTCACACTGAAATTATGTTAACATGTATATTGTTTACTTCTTGTAGCTATATTTTTGAGCATTTGAACATTTACAGAGTGGCCCCAT
This sequence comes from Myxocyprinus asiaticus, assembly GCF_019703515.2. NCBI lineage: Eukaryota > Metazoa > Chordata > Actinopteri > Cypriniformes > Catostomidae > Myxocyprinus > Myxocyprinus asiaticus. The sequence goes on from NC_059373.1 coordinate 42,983,345, forward strand.
TCACTTCCATTGTAAGTGTTTCAATGAAACAAAGAGTGTTTTTTTTTTTTTAAAGAAAAGGAGGGACGAGTTGAAAATTATTTTTGTGGTAATCAACATTGTTGTATGTTGTCGACTGACCTTACATTTTATTGAACCAGGAATATTCCTTTAAATCACATCCTTATGTTTAATTTAGACTTAAAATTAAGATTGCATGCTTTCATTTTGGTAATGCTGTCACTGGTTTAATAAAAGTGTAATAAATCAACACTTTAAACAGATTTTGGGCATTCAGGAATAAAGTATGCATCTTTCCAACTGCAATTGCACACACTGTATATGTAATGATTTTATTGACAGTGTACTGAAAGCAATCACAGACAATACACAGTCACTGTACAGTTTGCAGACACACCCCAAAGCAGCATTTCACCTGGAAAATGGAGCTCACAGGTGCCCATATGCCCCAACAACACTTAGTGCTTTGGCCAGTGTTGGCAGTGTTTCAAATTTCAGTTAGCACAGATTGATTTCAGCTAAAGAAAAGTCAACCTACTGTTTCCGATTTAAATGAGAGATCAGTCTGAATCGGCATATCTCTAGCGTTGTGAGCAGCATTGAGCACGTTCTTTCCACACCAATGGACACGTACTGTAGCGTTAGGTCTGGTGGTGATCCTTGGTGCTCTTTGCTTCACACACATATACATATAGACACACACACTTTTTCCAGAAATTGTGCTTATAAAGTCATTATTGAGAGCAGCATAAACTAAAAACTCCAAATAATTAATTTTACCACCATAATGGCAATGATGACTTAAATATTTATCTATTAACTTCCATTAACATGTGCTTCCCACACACGCAGAGATGCTCGTGAACACATTGTTAGAGCTTTAACAGCATCATTACAGCTTGTTTGTGGTTTCTAATTGTGACATTCAGTTCTCTCAGTTATGTCACATAAACAACTTTACACACTTCAGTGTGTGTTTATTAGGAAAAAAACTTGGCTGAAATGTTCATATTAAACAAAGAAAGCAGAAACAGTGTGAATTGTACAGTGTTTCCACAGGCTGAGCACACATGTGGAGATATTTAGTGTCATTTTAATGGGCTTCTGTCTTAAAACTGCTATAATTGAAGAGGAAGAGCATTCAGGAGGCACAGTCATTAACAAGCATTAGTGCTCAGCAGAGACCAGCGCTGACTGTTCTTATATTTCTATGCGTATATAATTACTTTATTCCTATACAACATGGACACACACAGACATGTGCAGTCTCAGCTGCATACTAACACAGCTGCTCTTTCACACACTTAGACATGTGCATGTGATAGTTTGGTCATATTTCCTTCAGTTTTAAAGACTAACAACATATGGACTTCATGCACAACATATGTATGTGAACTGAGCCATACAAACTCCATGCATGGATTCACTAAAGTAAATAACACACATAATTAAACACACATGTACAGACATGCAACTTGCATACTTATGTAAATCATATGTACACACATGACATCACTGATACACTTCAATACATACACTGATCAGCCACAACATTAAATCCACCTGCCTAATATTGTGTAGGTCCCCATCGTGCCGCCTAAACCACTCATTGGATGTTTTTTGTTTTTAGCACCATTCTGAGTTAACTCTAGAGACTGTTCTGTGTGAAAATCCCAGGAGATCAGCAGATACAGAAACATTCAAACCAGCCCATCTGGCAGCAACAATCATGCCACGGTCCAAATCATTGAGATAAAAAACGTTTCCCCATTCTGATGGTTGATGTGAACATTAACTGGAGCTCCTGACCCATATATGCATGATTCTATGCACTGCACTGCTGCCACACGATTGGCTGATTAGATAATTGCATGGATAATTGTTGGTGCCTGACGGCCTGGTTTGAGTATTTCTGTAACTGCTAATCTCCTGGGATTTTCCCACACAACAGTCTCTAGAATTTTCTCAGAATGGTGCTAAAAACAAAAAACATCTAGTGAGGGGCAGTTCTGCAGATGAAAATGCCTTGTTGATGAGAGAGTTCAACAGAGAATGGCCAGACGGGTTGGCGGAACGAGGGGGACCTACACGATATTAGGCAGGTGGTTTTAATGTTTTGGCTGATCGGTGTGTGTGTGTGTATATATATATATATATATCACTCACACAGACACACTTTCATCACACAATGTCAGTAAACAAATATTAGAAGCAAGTGAACTCCTTCTACAATATGAACACAGACCACCTCAAGTCAAGTCAAATTTATTTGTATAGCGCTTTTCATAACAGGAGTTGTTTCAAAGCAGCATGTGTGGAGGTGAGGGCATTGTTAAGTGCCTGCCTGGGAAGAGAGAAAATGGTAAGGACATCCACCTGAGATGAATTGTTACTAATTACAGTTTCTATGTGCACAGTGAGATTCGGGGGAGATAAAAGATGGCCTAGTCCACAGAGAGAGAGAGACAGGCCAGATGTTTCATATAGAGTGTTGTGCTGAAAAGCAGACCTGTCTTATCCTTTATGCTGCAAAGCAGACTTTTGGTTTTGAGTGTGAAGCTGCAAAGCGTTTTTTTCTATTATTTTGTTAATAAAACTCTGACTCACGTGGACTGTGAAACCGGCTCCCGCTTCCTCCTTTGATCCAAATACAAACTTTTGCTACAACATGAAATTATGGTATGAATGAATATAATGGCAATATTAGTTATTAGTAAACTAAGTAAGTGTTGTGAGTCAGTGGTTAAACAAAATGATTTTGTGTGAACTATAAGTTTTAGTGTTAAAGTCCTTGAAGTCATCCCCAATTAACTGAGGAAATACATGTAGATTCATTGTCCTTTGATTTTGGCTGATGAAGGCTTTTGTTAATGGTTAATTAATTTTCTATGTAGTTCATTTTTATTTAATTTTTTAAAATTGTGTTGTCCCTCCTTTGACCAAGCTGATATAGGTATCATACAGTGAGGAGCAGCACAGTCCGGCTGGAAGCTTATGGCAGGTAATTTTGGTGAACTCCATCCTGAGCCCAAGCTTCAAACAAAAGCTCATGCAGAATCCCTTGTCTTTGAAACTGCATCAATTCATCCTCTGTGAAGTCTGTCTTAGCAGACTTAAGTAGGCTGCAGTTGGTCATCATCACTCAGTGACATAGTGGGAGTTGGCCATCAGGCAGGATCTGAGATGGATCTGGCAGGCTCTGGTAACCTCAGGATATAATCCAGAGGTTTAGACAGGGAAAAAAATAGAATAAAATTAGCGTAGATGCCATTCACATTAAAGCAAGGTTAAAGAATAAGAAAAGTTTTTTCGGTTCTGGCAGACCTGCCTAAAGCAGCATAACTATAAACGGGTCTTGAGGTGTGGGGTGTGGCCTGGCGAGACAGGGCGTGGGGCATGTGACCAGGGCAGAGTCAATGGAAGGTGGGGCCCTGAGAGACTCGAGGGGTGGAGCTGTGGAAGGGGTTGTGAGAGAGACTTGAGGGGCGGAGCCATGAAAAGCAGAACTGTGAGAGACTTGAAGGGTGACACCATGGAACTTGGTACCCGGAGAGTAGCCGAAGACTCGAAGGGCCAGGGTGGATCCGATGGCAGGGAGGACCAAGGCAGTGCTGGAGGCTCGGAGGATCAAGGCAGAGCTGGGGGATCAGAAGACTGAGGCAGAGACGGTGGGACTGAGGACCAAGGTAGAGCCGTAGGAAAGGAGTTCCTTGGTGGAGCTGACGGATCGGAGGGACGAGGCGCAGCCAGAGGATCGGAGAGCCAAGGCAGTGCCAGGTGACCGACAGACCAAGGAGGAGCCGGAGGGACGAGGGACCCCAGCAAAGCCGACAGGCTGAAGGACCGCAGTGGAGCCGAGGGAATGCAGAGCTGAGGCAATGTCAAGGGACCGACAGGCCAAGGCAGAGTCCAGGGCTTGGAGGGTCCAGGCAGGGTCGGAGGGTTGAAAGTTCCCCTTGCCTGCTCAGGAGAACAAAGGGTGGGTACAAGGGTGGGAACCATCTCCAGGTCCAAATGCTCAGATGTGGCCATGTCATGGTGTGGAACAGACTCAGGCTTGGCTGTGACGTGGCATGAAGCAGGCTGAGGCATTGCTGTGACATGGCATGGAGCAGGCTGAGGCGTTGCTGTGACATGGCATGGAGCAGGCTGAGGCATTGCTGTGACATGGCATGGAGCAGGCTCAGGCTTGGCTGTGATGTGGCATGAAGCAGGCTGAGGCATTGCTGTGACATGGCATGGAGCAGGCTGAGGCGTTGCTGTGACATGGCATGGAGCAGGCTGAGGCATTGCTGTGACATGGCATGGAGCAGGCTGAGGCATTGCTGTGACATGGCATGGAGCAGGCTCAGGCGTGGCTGTGACGTGGCATGGAGCAGGCTGAGGCTTGGCTGTGACGTGGCATGGAGCAGGCTGAGGCGTTGCTGTGACATGGCATGGAGCAGGCTGAGGCATTGCTGTGACATGGCATGGAGCAGGCTGAGGCATTGCTGTGACATGGCATGGAGCAGGCTGAGGATCCAGGGCAAAAGATGGCGCTAGCTCAGCGACCATGACGAGGAACTCTGGCTCGTCGACCATGACGTGGGACTCTGGCTCGGCGGCCATGTCTTGGAACGCTGGCTCGTCGGCCATGTAGTAGAACGCTGGCTTGTTGGTCATGACGTGGGACGCTGGCTCGTTGACCATGACATGGGACGCTGGCTCGTCGACCATGACGTGGGAAGCTGGCTCGTCGACCATGGCGTGGGATGCTGGCTTGTCGACCATGACGTGGGACTCCGGCTCGGCATCCGCCTCCTCCACAGTGAACGTAGAACCAGTGATCTGCAGAGCAAGGTCGATACACTGAGCGAGGCTGAGGGAACCGCGACTGCCAGGCATCAAAGTTCAGATTGGCTCACTCAATCCAAAACAGAAAATGTCTTTGAGGGCGACCTCATTAAAGTCCACCCGGCAGGCCAGATCGCAGAAGTCCTCTACATAATTCTCCAGGGGACGATTCCCCTGACATAGGCGTACGAGTTGAACTGCTGGGTTCATTGTTCAGTCAGGTATTTCTGTAATGATGCTGGCAGGCGCTGGCAATGATGAAGACGATGATGATGAAGTGAAGAAACCAAGTGCAATTTTATTAACAAATGTGAAATCCAAAAAACCCTAACTATAAACATGAAACATAAACATAAACTTGACTTGACATAAACTTGACTAGACACAAACTTGACTTGACTTGAACATCAACAATGATTTGACCTAAAATGACAACGTTACCAAACACACAATACCTGACAACAGACAATGGAAAACAATGAGGGTTTAAATACATGGACATGGGAGAACACATGAAAAAGATAACCAATAAACAGACAGAGCTGATAACAAGATAACAAGACAATAACCCAATGAAAACAAGACACAAGAACATGGAGGGAAACAGGAATCACATGACTAGGGAAACACATGACATGAAACAGGAACTAGATATTTCAAAATAAAAGACATGAAATACATGAACACACACATTAAACATTACAATCTGATAGCAATCTAACCTTTGAAAAACAAATTTCCAGTATTTGTAGAATTGCATTCTTCCACCTCAGAAATATTGCTAAATTACGACACATGCTATCTGTTTCTGATGCCGAAAAATGAATTCATGCATTCATGACTTCAAGACTAGATTACTGTAATGTATTACTAGGTGGATGTCTTGCAGGTTTAATAAATACACTTTAGTTGGTTCAAAATGCGGCAGCTTGAGTGCAAACTAAAACCAAGAAATATGATCATATCAGCACCATTTTATCGGCATTACATTGGCTACCTTTTAAGTTTCGTATTAATTTTAAAATTCTGTTAATAGCTTACAAAGCTTTGAATTGTTTAGCTCTGAAGTACTTAAGTGATCTTCTATCATGCTATAATTCATCACGCTCACTACGATCACAAAACTCCGGCCTGTTAACAATACAGAGAATATCAAAATCCACAAAAGGAGGGAGATCATTTTTATATTTAAACTATGGAATAGTCTTCCTAGCAGTGTTCGGAACTCAGACACACTCTCTCAGTCTAAGTCTAGACTAAAGACTTATCTATTCAGCTAGACATACACCTAATTTATCCCTTAATTCAGTTAGGGTTTTTTGGATTTCACATTTGTTAATAAAATTGCACTTGGGTTCTTCACTTCATCATCATTGTCTTCATCATTGCCAGCACCTGCCAGCATCATTACACAGATATAACAACTAAATTTTTTGCTGTAGAAGTTAACATTACAGTACATCCATCAAGAGTCAGATTATATTTTAGCGTCTTATTTTTTTAGGTTTTTGTTCTAATAATTAGTACTTCTGTTTTATCGGATTTGAGTAGAAGGAAATTTCTAGCCATCCACTTTTTGATATAATTTATACATTCTGTTAATTTGGAAAATTGTGAAATTTTGTTGGGTTTTGGAGAAATATAAAGTTGGGTATCATCTGCATAACAGTGAAAATTAACTCCATGGTTCCTGATAATGTCTCCCAGGGGAAGCATACTGTATATAGGGAGAAAAGCAGAGGCCCTAAAACTGATCCCTGTGGCACTCCATACTTAACTTTAATTTGATCTGACATTTCCTTATTTACACAGACAAAGTGATAGAGATAGGACCTAACCCAAGCGAATGCCTGTCCACAAATGCCAACATCATTTTCAAGCCTATCCAAGAGAATGTCATGATTTATGGTGTTGAAGGCAGCACTAAGATCTAAGAGCACTAGAAGAGAAATGCAGCCGCGATCAGATGATTAGAGCAAGTCGTTTGTAACTCTGGTAAGTGCAGTCTCTGTACTATAATGGGGCCTAAATCCTGACTGAAATTCTTCATATATACAATTTCTCTGTAAAAATGAACATAGTTGGGAGGACATTACCTTTTCTAGTATTTTTGACATAAATGGGAGATTTGAAATCAGTCTATAATAGCCAATTCTCCAGGATCAAGCTGTGGTTTCTTGATAAGTGGTTTGATACTGTAACTGCCAGTTTAAAGTTTCTTGGGACATGCCCTAAGGATAATGAGGAGGATAATATTAAGAAGAGGTTCTGAGATTACATGAAACACCTCTTTTAGGAGTTTAGTCGGTATTGGATATAATATACATGTTGCTGATTTTGATGTTTTGATCATTTTTGTAAGCTCTTCCTGACCAATAACAGCGAAGGATTGAAGTTGCTCGTAGGGAATAATTGAAGTCTTCTGGGGTGCTGTGGCAGACGGATGCATAATTCCAAATTTTTTTCAGATTATTTACATTTTATCAGTAATGAAATTCATAAAGTCATTACTACTATGCTGTGATGGAATATCTGGTTCAATCGAAGTTTTATTCCTTACCAATTTAGCCACAGTACTGAATATAATTGTTGTGGTTATTTTCTATGAGTTTGCTCAAATATGCAGACCTGGCAGTTTTTAGAGCCTGTCTGTAGTTAGAGACACTATCCTTCCATGCAACGTGAAATAGCTCTAATTTTGTATTCTTCCATTTACGCTCCATTTTCTGAGCTGCTCTCTTGAGAGCATGAGTGTGATCATTTTTCCATGGTGTGGGATTTTTCTCTTTAACTTTCTTTAATTGAAGGGGGGTGACACTATCTAAAGTGCTAGAGAAGACTATCCATATTTTCTGTGACAACAACAACTTTTTTGCATACTGAGTATTTGAGACAAATCTGGAAGATTATTAGTGAAGATATCTTTAGTGGTCAAAAGAATAGTTCTACCTGAACGATAACGTTGCATAGATTGAGTGACCTTTGCTAAGTGCAGCATACAAGAGACAAGGTAATGATCTGAGAAATCATCGCTCTGCGGCAGAATGTCATTATTATCAACATCAATTCCATATGACAAAATTAGATCTAGCGTATGATTTTGGAGATGGGTTGGACCTGTCTAATTTTGTCTAACCCCAACAGAGTTGAGAATCAGGGGCAGTTCAAGACACTTTTGACTGGGGGGCCCAGGGTGGGGCTGGGTGTGTTTGTAGGGGGGCAACTGTTTTATACCTTAAATGTCCCCTGTACACATATAAAACATCATTTGCTGTTTTAATATTTGCGGACATGCAATTTTTTAAAGGGTTCATCGTATGCCCTTTCATAAAGTGTTTATTTTTTGGGGTGGGTCTACTACAATAGGTATTTATGATTTTTTTTGTGTGTGTGTGTGTTTTTTTTTTAAACACAATATTTTTCACATATTATACATATCTGCATTACCTCTCTTCCCAGTCTGTCTGAAATGCTTCTGTTTAGTTCTGGTTTCTATGAAGCCCCTCCTTCCGAAAAGAGCAATGTGCTCTGATTGGTCGGATGGACCAGTGTGTTGTGATTGGTCGACCACTTCGAGGGTGTGTCTGATATGTTACGCCCCTTACCATAACCGCGAGATTCAGCTTCCCAGGTGTAAACATTAACAATGGCGTCAATTTTGCCTTATCAATTCGAGCCCGAGTCAGATAATGAGAATGTAGAAGAACAAGCGAATCGAACAGAACCACATTTATAAGCAAGACTTGAACAGGACGTTTCACAATGGTATGTTTTTATTTTGTAATTCTATTATACATCTCAGATGCGACGTTATAAATTATTCAAAAGTAACTGCAGTTTCTGTATATAGGATAAGTGCAACAATAATACATTCAATGTAGTACTACTGAAGTACATCAGTATTACAAAAACTGCAGTAAAACTGCTATACAGCTGCAGTTATACAGTTGAATACTTATTGTAATTGTTAATTCTGCAGAATACATAATTGTATTCAACTGTACGCATTTGTATGTCATTATACAATTTTTTTCTTGTAAGTAAACTGAAATGTATATTCATATAACTGTAACAACTGTCCATAAACAAACTTAAGTTTATATATATATATATATATATATATATGCTAGAATGCCCAGTGAAATCGAAAACATCTGCTGCAAGGAAATACAAAAGGTAGTGTAATAAATAACTACATAAATTAAGCATGAGGACCAATTTTCATACAGTTGAATATTACTTTATCATAAAAGATGAATGTGAGTTTACTGCACTATAAATAGTCAGTCTTATATTACATTTTAGGTTGTAAAACGAATGAAGCAGGTTCCAGACCCTTCAACATGTATGGTACACCATCCAGGCTTTGAAGCAAACTGTTTGAATCCTTACACCTTGCAAAACATCCATAACATTTACCGAGCTGACTATGGACCTCTGAGGCGCAGAACTGAAGAAGAGTAAGTTTTCCTGACATGTTATGACCTAATGCTGTGTAAAATGATAGCAGCAAGAATAAATTTTCATTCAAACACTAACTAAAATAATAAAATTTGAAGACACATGCCATTACTTTTTTGCTTAAAATTTCTTATATACCCTTATGCACATATTCACATTTAATAAACATTTTTTATCTACAACACAGTAATGGTGTCCAATCCTCTCATTACAGGCGGAACCATTATCTCGCCTATCGCAGCTTTGTCAGCTGGTGCTGGGGTTATTTAGGTCGGAATGTCAGGGTTGTCATCCCATCCTGTGATGTTAGCCGGATCCACCAGCAGTTTCCTGAACCAGCTGGACAGATTGATGGCTTTCGACCACCCGTCAACTAAAGCCTTCTTCGACTTGGGGAAAAGGACCTTGTACATAGCTTGTCCGCCAGATGTTGTTGCTTGCTTGCGGTCAGCATTTTTGTTGTAGTGCATGGACTGCAAGGTATAAACTGCAATCAATGAACAATCCATGAAATACTTCAAACTTAGTACATGGTAAAGAATATATTTATTTTAAGGTATTACCAATTTTTTTTTAAGTGTTTTAAAGTGTTTTTAACCTGCACAACATTCCCATAAAAGGGTAAATAACATTCTTTGGTGCAAAAAGCAGGATCAAGCTGTGGAAGGCCTCCAGCGATAATGTTTGGTAGTGGTGACTGAGTTTCTCAACATCCTTGAGAACTCTCTTGTTGTTTAAGACCTTCTCGACTTTGTAAAGTGCCACTGACCCTTGAGTGACAAAGAAATTACATTTTACATTACATGTCATTTTTAACACTTTAACCACAATTTCATTACTATATTCATATGCATACCTGGTTGGAACCATTTCTTTGGATCCCTGGAAACTCTATCTGGATGATCACACTTAGGGAAGAGGGGGTTTTCGTGGATGTGCACATTTTGAATGTGATTGATTAATGAAGTCCACTTTGCCACCTTCTCTGGGCCAGATGTTGATGATGTTGCACTCCTGTACACATGATTTTTGATGCTGCGCAACCACTTTTTCAACACCTCACAGTCCTTCCTTTGTGAAAGTTTTTCGAGTTTCTTAGACAAACCTGATATAAAGAAAAAATAATATATCAGTAATACAGACATTCATTCATGACAGTCTTTTAAAACCATAACTGAACCGAATAAGTTTAATCTAATTAGTAATCTAATTGGTATGTTACGAAAAATACAAGGATGAATATTCACCTTTCGCAAAGTGCCACACATCGTAGAACTGAGTGATGTTGCGTTCCCTCAGAAACTTCTGAATCTGCGGATGACGATCCATTACAATGTAGTGCAAAGTCCAGAAGATCAAGAGAACAATTAATTTAATTTAAATTTGATTATAATATAAATAAAAAATAACTTTTGCAGTTGAAAAAAGGATCCACCAGTAAAATATACAGCTGCAGACAATTCCAGATTTCCAACGGGGGTACTTCCTACACTGGGCTGGTTCTGCCACTGTCTGTGGTACTCACATTTTTCACAAAGTTGAGTGAATGCCACAAAAGTACCCATTAGCCTACTCTGGACAGTACACTTGGACTTGCAAAGTGGACAAGTCTCAAAGAGCTCTCGGAGGCAGCTTTCAAAAACGATGTATTTTGAAACACCATAGTTGGACCGGGGATGTAACCTAAAAGAAGACAAAAACAATAATATCTTTGGCAATTGCTTTCAAGTCAATTTCTTATTTGTACTGAAAATTATTTTTAATCTGTTGCCTACATGTATTTAAAATTTACGACAATTCTTATTCCTCTGTAACAACAGTCGTGTCCGGGTTGTACGTAGAGTCATGGGGTTCAACATGTAATTCTGAATCAGTGTCTCCTTCTTCCTTCTCCTCCTCAAACACCAGACGAGGTCTTTTGCATGGCCTGAAAGCAGAGCCACTTATTGGTGTAGAAGACAGTGGTACATCAGGTAACATGGGAGTGGTTTCAGTGCCAACATCGTGACAGGAAACCCTTGCCGGGGTGCCTATAAGTTTAAAAAAAAAAAAACATACAATTACTATATTTTTACTCAAATATTTATATGACTCAGACCCTAAAACATTATATAAGGAGAAAAACAAGTAACACTGTTAAAGTGCACTGTATTTTCTATAGCCCACATAATAGTTTCTCAGTGTTGACTGTATGGGCCATTTGGTTCACACCTTTACAGACACACATGCAGTTGATTACATCTGAGGCGCAGTCACAATGTAAATGCATCTGAATAGTCAAAGATTTAAAATACACATAATCTTATCATCAGTCAGTACTACAGAATATGTAATGGTACTGTATATGAAATAACAATACATGAAAAAATTTACTGTCTGTATTTAATACCTTTGCTCCTTATGTGCACATCCTTCTGTTTACCCTGAGACATTTGTGTGCCAACGGATCTCATCTTTGGCCTCTCAGTCTGTGTGGCCACTGTTACGGTTTCTACAGGGTCCGTTTGACATTGAATTTCATCAAATCTGGTTGAAGTGGGAAACTCTTGTGAACTAGGACCCTGCTGAGATGTACTCTAAAAGAAATAGTGAAATTAAAGAATTACATCACAGCTTATGGCAAATTACACATTCAACATGTAAAATAATAATGATGAATTTGCTTATTAAATCAGCAGATAAGTGAAACAAAGGTTCACACATCCACACAATATCCTTGTATTACGCAAAATAGCTTTCACAGAGGACGATACGCCAGGCGCATTTCTTCCGCGGAAGTGCGCCGCAGGGTGAAGGTGGCTCACGGGCCAAGGAGTCTAACGCGCGCGAGTCAGAGGGTGTTCTCGAGGCCCCACGGCGCTACAGAATGTAACGCACATTTAATTATCTTTTCATAGAACGGGTGTAGCCGAATCTTTGTCGCCAGAACTACGAGCATTGAACAGAAACTTATAAAAGTGAAAAAAGTGGGACCGCAGCTAAAAAATGTATCAACACAATTTAGCTGGCAGAGCCAAACAGATTTGCACTTAGTCTACAACACAATACTTTGAATTAGAACTGTCAATAAGAGAAACATTAACAAATAATAAAACACTTACAGGTTGTGATCCAGAAACGCAACATTGTCCCGACAAAGTAGGAACTGCTTCGTCTTTCAAGGCAAGCTTTTGAGAGAAGCCGGCATTGTATTACCCGAAGTTATGGAAGCTGTCCTCTGTAAAATGTGCAGCATACATTTTTACAAATTTAGGGTTATAATGTTCAGGAACAGTGTTAAAAAAATAAATTTTAACCACTGTTCTCTATGTTCTTTATCCTTAGGAAGGCCAAAATAAGGGGGTTTGGAACCGGGTTGAAAAAACAGCGTCTCTTCGACATGTCGACAACATACTGGCGCTTTTCCAGTGCATGGTACAGCTCGGCTCGGCCTGCTTTTTTTTTACTACAGCAACTCAACCAGGCCTCGCCCCCTTTATTTTTTTGAACATGCCTTGGGCGGGAATTATTTAAATTTGTGATGCAGATGGATCCTGTGACGTAGATGGATCCCGGAAAAAAACTCAGGACTACAATGTATTCCTTTTAGGGAGTTCAGAAACAGTGCTAAACTAATATAGACAATAACTTGTTTTGGAGTGGACTTTGTGCTTTGTAACTTTACAGAAATGTTTTATGCTCAAACAGCAACATTACACACTAAAAGAAGTTGAAAATGTAAAAAAAGCATACAATGACCCTAGATTCACCAAATTTGAGTAAAATTTTACAATTTTAATTAAAAAATATATAAACAAACACGATCATGACAAATGTTTCAATTAGTCAATACACCCTTACATTCTAGTTTTACCCACAAATTTTAAGCCATGTTGCCATGCTGTTCTTTAGAATGACTAATGCAGTACAATTCTTGGGGAAAATGAATGATAGGCTACATCAAGACTTTAGGTTAGAATTTAATCAAGGCTATAATCAGCATGTACATGTCTTGTAAATGGTCACCATTTCCTTTAAGATTATTTAAAGAATTTTTAAGCACATTTTTAAATTCACTAATTCATTTTAAAGGATAACTATCTCAAAGTTGCATGCATCGTAGTTATATGTGACAAATAAGATGGCTTTAATGTGTTTTTGTTTTTAATTATTAGTATGTCTGCCAGTCCCTGCTTTCCAAACGGGATAAATCCGCCTCCAAAGGGCACATCGAAGGGGGAACGATAGTGGCCGCCATGTTGAAGGGTCATTCCAAACTGAAGGACTCATAAATCACTGCTTTGAAAGACACTTCAAAAGGAGCATTTCCATAGGGTTCAACTGATGGCACTTCGCTGCCAAGTGGGCCGGAACCGGACCATAAGTCATAAATTGACAGGTTTGTTGTAAATTAAACCAGCTGCACCTCTAAACACACTCTGGTTCTATAAAAAAAAAAAAAAACAAATCTTGGTTTTATAAAGGCTATTCATTATTATAATGCACTTTTTTAAAACAATGAAACCCCTGGCTTTCTGTTTGAAACTGGCTTTTGCTTGTGTTATTTTCCTGTAAATTTACTTGATCTGTTATTCTAATAAAGGAGTTAAAATAAAACAAATATATGTACTGTGGGGGCCTGGGTAGCTCAGTGGTAAAATACGCTGGCTACCACCCCTGGAGTTCGCTAGTTCGAATCCCAGGGCATGCTGAGTGACTCCAGCCAGGTCTCCTAAGCAACCAAATTGGCCCAGTTGCTAGGGAGGGTAGAGTCACATGGGGTAACCTTCTCGTGGTCGCTATAATGTGGTTTGTTCTCGGTGGGCCGCATGGTGAATTGAGCGTGGTTGAGCATGGTTGCCGCGGTGGATGGCGTGAAGCCTCCACACGCGCAATGTCTTCGTGGCAACGCGCTCAACAAGCCACGTGATAAGACGTGCAGGTTGACCGTCTCAGACGCGGAGGCAACTGAGATTCATCCTCCGCCACCCGGACTGAGGCCACTATGTGACCACGAGGACTTAGAGCGCATTGGGAATTGGGCATTCCAAATTGGGAGAAAAAGGGGAAAAATCCCCCCCCATAAGTGTAATAATTGAACATATACTGTACAGTTGTTTACGGGTTAATATTTTAATTTCTTCATAAAGTCTAAAAGAGAATTTGGTTGTTAATATTAAGCTCAATTATCCGTTATTGAGCACATGTCTCCCTGGTGATTTGTGCGCCATGTGTTAAGTATTTGATTGATGGTGTTCATAAAGAGGACGTTGTGTTTGTTATCTTCCCTGTAAACCTTTCCTCTTGCATTTCCTTTGCAAGAGAAGCAGCAGGATCAACACTGCAGCTTTGTTCTTTCTCCCCGGTTAGTTGCGTGTTTTCTTTTTATTCTCTCGCCTGTGCCCAACAGCACCAATATTAATCTATATTATTAGGTTGAAGTGCATTGATGTGGTGAGCTTAGTGTATGAGAGCCTTTCACACTGAAGGTAAGGCATTTATTTGGGCTTCAGTGGAGTGGTTTATAAGGGTTCCAATTTTATATTTTTGTGTATTCCTAATACATTTTCCATTGCAGGTGCGGTGTGGCCCTGTATAAAGCTAGCTGCTGTTTCTTCATACATGTTTCTTTACATCTGTTCCAGAATGCTGTTTCATCAGATTCACTTTATTGTTTGTTTTGCCAAACTTGTTGCACTACATTTGTCTTGTTTCTGCATTGTACAGTGCAAAACATTAAATTAAAGACAGTGGAAAAAATACCTCATTATAAATAACATAAGTGTGTACAGTATGTTGTTCCAGAAATTAAAACCCTACAGATACACATACAAAAAATATTTTATAATGAATGCTTGCCAAATAAGAGCGATCTCTAACGAGTTGGGCTCAGGCGCATTCAGTAAGGCAGAAAATCAGATAAAGATCGGGTTTTGTGATAATAACATGGGAAATTACATTTACATTTACACAAGCATGTATAATTAACATTAAGTAGAACTGAAACTGGAGCTGGCAGGTCCAAAGATGCAAAACTAATGCTGAACTTCTACCTTATCTCCAGAAGTTGTTGGCTCGTTATTTGTTTGACATTTGATTTCTCCTACCTTCGCTATCTAGAGCCGACAATTTTACAACAATATCATAGCACAGTTAGGTTAAAGAATATATGACTACATCATGCAGGCATAAAACTTTGAACTTAAACGGTCAATGCTAGTTGTAGCTGGAGAATTATGCCTAAAAATGCTCAGATGGGCTTTCATTAACTAACGCTTGTAAGGGACCATCTAAAAATTTTCACCTACAGCACTAAAATGTTGGAGGTGTCCAAGTATTAATTAATTAATTAATTCAATTAAAGTGTAAGTTATGCATACGATTTACAATCTTTAGAATGTGTAAATGTTTTTTTTAAATAAGTGTTTAAGACAGAACATGCAAGGCAGTTGCATTGAACACTTGGACACCAATGATGTTTTAGCACAGTGTGTGGATTTTTCAGACGATCTCTTGTGAACCATAAGTGACTATTTAATAAATATTTAATTTAAATTAAACTTTACCCCACTAAATATTATTATGCAGTCATAATGCATTGATGTTTTGTTTAAATATAATTCATAAAATGAGAATACCACTCTTTCCATTCTACCACTTCAATTTAGGCGGGCCACTTGGCAGGGTAACACTTTATTTTGATGGTCCCAAATAGATATTTAACTGACTATAAGTGACTTATCAACTGGCTTGCTATAACTATCAAACAGTGTTTCAACAAACATTCAGTAGACTTTCAATAGCCTGTATATAGATCTCTATTAATGACCTACTTACATTTATCAAATGACTTACCCTTGGCAGGCCTATTGACACTAGCATGCCTTTGTAGTCACCATGCACACATATACTCTTGCTAGCCTGTGTGTTGGCGAGCCCCCTGCAAATGTGACTCACCTGTCCCACCATTGCCCACCTGATGGGACTAAACAACTAACTGCAGTGCAGAAGCACCCAAACTGTGAGGTCACGTGGTTGGAGCATGATATTAGATGAGTGTGTAACTTTATCTTACCCATTTAACCATTTTACCATCACTTCCCCTTGAATGCATATGTGGGTCCTATACTTTATGACTGTGACGAGGAGTAGGGCGTGTCTGTGCCGTAACAATGGACGCCGGAGATGCCAGTTTGAAAGAAAGAGAGAGACGCACGCGGCCACGCTGTCTGTGTGTTTTATGTTATGTTTATTTTCCTTTGTGTCTTTAAAAAGTTTACGTTGACTGCTCAGCTGGTTCCCACCTCCTCCTTGCCCATCCTATGAATATGTTACATTGGTGCTGAAACCCGAGAGGGAGGAGGGATGTGCTGTCAGAGAGCCCTTGCCGCTGATGAAAGGTCGCGACACTGAGGAGGTATGGTCCAGTAGTACTGGAGCGGTTCGCCAGAAGATGGAGGAGCCCACTGCCATCTGCCAGGAGACAAAGGAGCTGCTGCTGTCCGCCAGGAAGTGGAGGAGCCTCTGATGTCCTCCAGGAGGCGGACGAGCCGCTGATGTCTGCCAGGAGGCAGAGGAGCCCGCTGCCGTCTGCCAGGAGGTGAGGTCCAGTGCCATCGCCCGGCGTCGCGGAGGATCGCTGCACAGCTGGCTGAGGACCAGTCGACAGCGTGTCCGGGGACCGGCGAGCCAGTTTTTTTCTCTCTCCTCTCTCTCTGTCTCTCCCACTTGCTCTTTCCCTCTCCCCTCACCCTTGCCTCATCCTACTCAGATTCCCAGGAGGCAGGGAAGACCGGCTGGCAGAAGGATGGCCGAAAGGGCAACACCTCCCCTCCAGGAAGGGAGGGGGGAGTAAGTCAGGCTGGTAGTTTCCCCAGCCTGAATCGGGTGTTGGGGGAATGTGACGAGGAGGAGGGTGTGGCCGGGCTGTAACGATGGACACCCAGCTCTGAATCAGCCCAATCAGCCGGAAGAAGAATACATTTGAGCCGGGGACACCAGTTCGAGAGAGAGAGAGAGAGAGAGACGCACACGGCCACGCTGCCTGTGTGTTTTATGTTATGTTTAAGTTCCTACGTATCATTAAAAAGTTTACGTTGATTGCTCAGCCGGTTCCCGCCTCCTCCTTGCCCATCCTATGAATATGTTACAATGACCCATATATGTTTACTACAGTGTTCAATGCATTTAACACTGGTATTACTCTTGTAATACATTGGTTCTTTTCAGTTTCCATCTGTTATGTAATTAAATATACCTGTATGTTAAATACCATGTTCACATTCATATTTATATGTAGAATGTAAGTATATTAAGAATAATTCAGGCATTGTTTTTATACAATGTGCATGACATTATATCTATTACAGGGATAGTCCTCATGGAGCAACCTGACATTAGATGACTAGTTCACAGCAAGGCCACAATGGAAATAGCTCCAGGACCACTTCTTATTGTGCTTGCACCTTCAACTTTTCTTTTTTCAGTTCGCTCCAGTTCTCCCAACAACAAATATAGCAACATACAGTAGATTACTGTAATGAAAAAATATAGTGCAGCAATATAAGTTTTTTGTACAAAAAACAAACAAACAAACAAACAAACAAACAAACAAACAAAAAACATTCCTAGTCCAATGCACATAAATGTATGTGTTTGTCTGGGTAGAATAGCTAAGACATGTCGTATGTTACCAACAAACATGGAAATTGCCCATGTTATTTTCTACTGTTATTTTTTACACTGTCCCAAAAAACCCAAAACCCCTAGTCCATTTTCAATGTGTGTAAACTCTTAAGAATTAAATATAAGATATATCAACCATTTAAAAATGTGAATTAATAATAAAAATACCAATACAGTTAATTTTCCTTAAAAAAAAAAAAAAAAAAAAAAACTAGTTTTATAAAGAACAAGCATCTAGATTTCACCTGGGTCTTTTTCGACCCTCATATGCATTTTATGGGGGTAAAGTTGCATTTGCAATCTAGGGTTAAAAGGGAGATATTGGGTAGAGAGGGCCTATTTCATATACTTAAGCTAGACCTTTGACTGCGGCAAAAAGTCTAGGCAATATTAAGTGCGTCTTCACCATTGGGCCGAAAGGTTCTGAGCACGGTATGTAGCGGTTTCAGTAGCATTCTCGCTTGAATACGATTCGGTATGGTACACGTTCCCAGCTCGGATTTCTCAGCACGGTTAGCTAACTGCACTCGACTGACATGTAAAGCATCAATCACAGTTCGTGTCATTATGTGCCATTTAGGGTCGAGGTTATCTGAGATTTATCATAAAAATAGATAAAGGAAAAAATAATAACATTTGCACAGCAGTCTTAGTAAGCGATTGCACAGAAAACACACACACACACAAATAGAGGGAAATTTGTAGAGAGTCTAAGTAAAGTACAGAAAATATTCAGAATAAGCTTGACTATTTCATGGACATAACTAAGAAATGTATATATATTTATTTATATATTTGAGAACTGATTTATGATATGCATATTATATACTAGCCTATACCATAGAAATTCATATTTGGGTAAAAACCATCTTAACCAGCCCAAAAGTAGAGACAATGGGCCTCATTAAGTAACCGTGCGTACACACATATTTGTGCCTGAAATTTGTGTATGAACATTTTCTCAAACATACTTATGGAAAATACCTTATGGCACCTACAAAAACCTTATGGTAGTGTTCGAAGTGCATAATTCATGACACAGTACCAGAAGCATTTCTAACTCTTATAAGGTGCCAGTACGGTGGCCTGTTCAAGAACAAATTAGACAAAGAGGCAGAACCGCCACTGCATTCTTCCCACATCGAGCACCCCTTCAATCTTCCTACAGAAAAGAAGAACCAATGGGTGTGACGTCATTTAGAACAAAATCTGGCCAAAACAAAGGTGTTTTTGAGTTCGTTTCAGTGGTTTGTAACGGCTCGCCAGAGCAAACTTTTAGGAAAACATCTTTACTGACAGCTAAACACTTTCTTACTGTCATTGGTCCAGGTGACCTGGAGCTCCACCTACTTTGAGGCCGACAGCTGATTCCTGTTCAGTCAGTTAAGATCAGTCAACATGAGCACACTGGTGTGCAGTTGTTATTGAGCAGGTGCAAATTTACCATGACCATGTCATTTTTTTGCTTCTTCTTCTTTTAATTAGTCTAGAAAAGGAATCAAATCTACTCAAATACTCATAAGTGCACATTCACTCTTTTATTTGATATGCTGCATCACTTATGTGCTGTCTTCAGCGAAAGCCTATCATCATTCTTTTGTCTGTATTCTACCCATTAACACTCTTTTATACACACATTTTGCATTTGTATCAGTGTCATCATAAAATACAATAACAGAGTGTAATCGGCACATATTATGTCCACGTATAGTGTGTTAGCATTAGTGCCGTGAATGCAAAAAGGTGGCTGCGTAACATTACAAATGACACATTATCTACTCTTTATATATTTCTATAAATAATCATAGAGTGGTTAAACAGCTTCTTTTACTGATGTCATGTGAATTCTATTCACAGAATGAGGCATATACAGTAGTCATTGATAACACATTTTGATGAATTAGTTGATGTTTTACATCATCACATTAAATCATATTCATTTCGAGTAATCTGAATTCAGTAACATTAGAACGAGGATAAGAACAAATTCATGTGCCTACACATCTGTTGTGAAGTAGAACATTTTTCCTGAAAACTTTTCCTGTGTGTATATGTATGCAAAATCCACATAATTATTACTGAATGAGGCCCAAATTTTTGGAACCAGGTTGCTTTGCAAATTATTTGGGGTTTGTAGATATTTAACATATTAGACACCTGTAAATCTGACAGAATCACACAAATGCTCATATACATAACCAGTGATACATGCTCACAAGTGAACAAATATTATAAGCAAATAAATGTCTCAGTCCTAATCAAAAATACACTCAAAAAGCTTTTTGAGTTTTTCTCAAATGATTTTATACATACAGTGCATTCAGAAAGTATTCAGACCCTTTCATTTTTTTCACATTTTATGTTGCAGCCTTATGCTAAAATGCTTTAAATTATCCTTTTTTCCCCCCACATCATTCTACACTCCATACCCCATAATGACAATGCAAAAACCAGATTTTTGATAACTTGCAAAAATGTATTAAAAAAGAAAAAACTGAAATATCACATTGACATAAGTATTCAGACCCTTTAATATGACATGTGAAATTTAGCTCAGGTGCATCCCATTTCTCTGGATCATCTTTTAGATGTTTCTACACTTTGACTGGAGTCAACCAGTGGTAAAGAAAATTGAAAAAATTCAATTGATTGGACATGATTTGGAAAGACACACACCTGTCTACATAAGGTCTCACAGCTGAAAATGCATATCAGAGCAAAAACCAAGCCATGAGGACAAAGGAACTGCCTGCAGAGCTCAGAGACAGGATTGTGTCGAAGCACAGATCTGGGGAAGGCTAAAAAATTGTTTTAGTTGCACTGAAGTTTCCCAAGAGCACAGTAGCCTCCATAATTCTTAAATGGAAGAAGTTTGGAACAACCAGGACTCTTCCTAAAGCTGGCAGCCTGGCCAAACTGAGCAAATGGGGAGAAGGGCCTTGGTAAGAGAGGTGACCAAGAACCCGATGGTCACTCTGGTTGAGCTCCAGAGATCATGTGTGGAGATGGGAGAAACTTGCAGAAGAACAACCATCACTGCAACACTCCACCAATCTGGGCTTTATGGCAGAGTGGCCAGACGGAAGCCTCTCCTCAGTGCAAGACACAAATAAGCACCTAAAAACTCCCAAACTGTGAGAAACAAGATTCCCTGGTCTGATTAAATGAAGATTGAACTGTTTGGCCTCAATTCCAATCAGGCACCTCTCATCACCTGCGCAATACCATCCCAACAGTGAAGCATGGTTGTGCCAGCATCATGCTGTGGGGGTGTTTTTCAGTGACAGGGGGACCAGTCGGGGTTGAAGGAAATCTGAATGCAGCAAAATACAGAGATATCCTTATTGAAAACCTGGTCCAGAGTGCTCAGGCCTCAGACTGAGCCATAGGTTCACCTTCCAACAGGACAAGACGACGCAACAGTGGCTTAGGGACAACTCTGTGAATGTCCTTGAGTGGCCCAGCCAGAACCCGGACTTCTGAAGAATCTGAAGAATCTCTGAAGAAACCTGAAAATGGCTGTCCACCGACAGTCCCCATCCAACCTGACAGAGCTTGAGAGGATCTGTAGAGAAGAATGGCAGAAAATCCCCAAATCCAGGTGTGCAAAGCTTGTCGCATCGTACCCAAAAAGACTCGAGACTTTAATCGCTGCCAATGGTGCTTCAACAAAGTACTAGTTAAGTGTCTGGATACTTATGTCAGTGTGATATTTCAGTTTTTTATTTTTAATAAATTTGCAAAGTTATCAAACATTTTGCTTTGTCATTATGGGGTATGGAGTATAGATTGATGTGAATATTTTTTTTTAAAGCATTTTAGCATAAGTCTGCAACATAAAAGGGTTCTGAATAAGTCCAAACTTTTGTCAGTGCCCTCAAAACAATTCATACAGTCAACGAAACAGACTCTTAATTTAGCAGAACAACTCAATTTCACTGCATAATGAAGCAATGTATTGTTTTCAGATAATGCATTTATTAAAACTAAATATTAAAATTAAAACCATAGATGTGTTCTCTTTTGAATTCAAAACATATTCAGCAATAGACACAACTCTACTTTTGAAATAACACATTTATCATAAAAATCCACAATAAAGACTCTCGTCTTTGTCCTTGTGTTTTTGTAAAATGTCCCTAAATTTCTACTTGTTCCTGCTCTTCCTCTTGAAAATGGATGAGGAAGTTTACTGTTAAAAAAGCAGTCTCTCTATATTGTATGAACTCAAGACAGCACAGTAAAGTACGGATAGTAATTGTCTTTACAGTTTTTCTCGATTGATTTTACACATTTATCCAAACTATAATTCATTTTTACTGCTTTTCCTCTGGAAAGAGGATGAGGAAGTTTACTGTAAAAAATTGCTATATTGTATAGACTTATGTAAGACAGCACTGTAAGTACATGTGGTACAGTAATTGTGGACATTGATTGTGGCATGCAGACCAACGCCATTCTTCCCTCTTCTTTTTTGTTGAAATCACTGTAGATCTGCTCGCATTAGGCCAAACTCTTTGTGTCTCAGACAGAACGTGATTCATAACACGATCAATTAGAGGGACTCTCAGATCATTTGAGCCTCTCCTGTGTCTTATTTTCTCTAGTCTTCCACCCTGCTGTCCTCTTTCTCTCTGCTCACCATCATACACCATCTCCATTTGGTCTTTCTTTAACTTACAGTAATGCTGGCAGATAGTGCTCATATACAGACACGATCTGCATATATTTGACCATCACTTTATTGCGAAGCCTGACACTTGGACACTTGTTAGCTGAAAAAGTGAGAGATTTTTCCATCCATCTTAATGTGGAAATACAACAGGCACATACTGTATGTCTTGCATGATAAAAATGATATTTTTAATTTTCATATGCAGTGCAGCTGGATATCAGATGGAATAATATTACACACTCAATGCAAATCAACTGACAACGAGTGCCAATAAGAGTCATGACATCACCGTTCCTTACCACACAAAAAGGAAATAACATGAAATGATGTCATGGGATCTATCAAATTATGAATCCACAGAAACACTGCATTATGCAGTTCTGTCTGTATTAATTTACAATAAAAGGTTTGTGAATGTGTTTCATTATCTCATGGATAATTTATTAATTTTGTTCAAAATATGTGTCACATGTTTGCATTTACTTTTGCTAAAGGCCATTCATCTAAATTGACCCTAACATACACTATATTGCCAAAAGTATTCGCTCACCCATCCAAATAATTGAATTCAGGTGTTCCAATCACTTCCATGGCCACAGGTGTATAAAATGAAGCACCTAGGCATGCAGACTGCTTCTACAAACATTTGTGAAAGAATGGGCCGCTCTCAGGAGCTCAGTGAATTCCAGCGTGGTATTGTGATAGGATGCCACCTGTGCAACAAGTCCAGTCGTGAAATTTCCTCACTACTAATTATTCCACAGTCAACTGTCAGTGGTATTATAACAAAGTGGAAGCGATTGGGAATGACAGCAACTCAGCCACGAAGTGGTAGGCCACGTAAAATGACAGAGCGGAGTCAGCAGATGCTGAGGCGCATAGTGCGCAGAGGTCGCCAACTTTCTGCAGAGTCAATCACTACAGACCTCCAAAGTTCATGTGGCCTTCAGATTAGCTCAAGAACAGTGCGTAGAGAGCTTCATGGAATGGGTTTCCATGGCCGAGCAGCTGCATCCAAGCCATACATCACCAAGTGCAATGCAAAGCGTCGGATGCAGTGGTGTAAAGCACGCCGCCACTGGACTCTAGAGCAGTGGAGACGTGTTCTCTGGAGTAACGAATCACGCTTCTCCATCTGGCAATATGATGGATGAGTCTGGGTTTGGCGGTTGCCAGGAGAACGGTACTTGTCTGACTGCATTGTGCCAACTGTGAAGTTTGGTGGAGGGGGGATTATGGTGTGGGGTTGTTTTTCAGGAGCTGGGCTTGGCCCCTTAGTTCCAGTGAAAGGAACTCTGAATGCTTCAGCATACCAAGAGATTTTGGACAATTCCATGCTCCCAACTTTGTGGGAACAGTTTGGGGATGGCCCCTTCCTGTTCCAACATGACTGCGCACCAGTGCACAAAGCAAGGTCCATAAAGACATGGATGAGCGAGTTTGGTGTGGAAGAACTTGACTGGCCTGCACAGAGTCCTGACCTCAACCCGAATGGGATGAATTAGAGCGAAGACTGCGAGCCAGGCCTTCTCGTCCAACATCAGTGTCTGACCTCACAAATGCGCTTCTGGAAGAATGGTCAAAAATTCCCATAAACACACTCATAAACCTTGTGGAAAGCCTTCCCAGAAGAGTTGAAGCTGTTATAGCTGCAAAGGGTGGGCCAACGTCATATTAAACCCTATGGATTAAGAATGGGATGTCACTTAAGTTCATATGCGTCTAAAGGCAGATGAGCGAATACTTTTGGCAATATAGTGTATGTCTTTCATACCATTATGTTCTAGATTAGGTGGCGCTACTGTGAAGGTGAACACTGGTCAAAAATGCACAAATATGTGCACATTAAATAATATTTAAACCTCAATTTAACAGTTTAAAACATTTAAAACTCGAAGATAAATCTCATAATAAACAGCTTAATATAAAGCGTTCTTTATATTCCCCTTTTCTCCCCAATTTGGAATGCCCAATTCCCAATGCGCTCTAAGTCCTCATGGTGGTGTAGTGACTCACCTCAATCCGGGTGGCAGACGAATCTCAGTTGCCTCTGCATCTGAGACCGTCAATCCACGCATCTTATCATGTGACTTGTTGACATAGCGTGTGTGGAGGCTTCACGCTATTCTCCGTCCACGCACGACTCACCACGCACCCCACCAAGAGCGAGAACCACATTATAGATACCACGAGGAGGTTACCCCATGTGACTCTACTGGGCCAATTTGGTTGCTTAGGAGACCTGGCTGGAGTCACTCAGCATGCAGGTGTGGTAATCAGCATCTTTACTCCCTGAGCTACCCAGGCTTAACACTACTCATGACATTATGAAGGAAAAGATTTTGACATTTCAAGCTTTGAAGTCAACTCGATTCTCAAAGCCTCGGATTCGAAGAAGAATTAAAGAAGATCTTAAAGGGATAGCTCACTTTCTCTCACCATTTACTCACCCTCATGCCATCCTAGATGTGTATGACAGCTTTTCTTCTGCAGAACACAAATGAAGAGTTTTAGAAGAATATTTCAGCTCTGTAGGTCCATAGAATGAATGTTAATGGGTGCCAAAACTTTGAAGCTAAAAAAAAAAAAAAGCTCATAAAGGCATTATAAATGTAATCCATACGACTCCAGTGGTTTAATCCATGTCTTCAGAAGTCATATGATAGGTCTGGGTGAGAAAAAGATCAATATTTAAGTCCTTTTTTACTATAAATTCTCCCTGCACAGTAAGGTGTCAATATGCATGAATGAATGCAAATCGCCAAAAACAAAAGAAGTAGAATTTGAAGGTGAAAGTGGAGAATGATAGTAAAAAAGACTTCAATATTAATGTTTCTCACCCACACCTATCATATCACTTTTGAACATATGGATTAAAACACTGGAGTCGTATAGATTACTTTTATGCTGCCTCTATGTGCTTTTTGGAGCATCAGAGTTCTGGTCACCATTCACTAACATTGTATGGACCTACAGAACTGAAATATTCTTCTAAAAATCTTCATTTGTGTTCCGCAGAAGAGAGAAAGTCATACACATCTGGGATGGCATGAGGGTGAGTAAATGATGAGAGAATTTTCGTTTTTGGGTGAACTATTCCTTTAATGCCATGAAACTGTCAATACTAATGATCAGGCAACCCAGGGAACTGATCAAATCAACATTTCATGTCCATTTATTGATTTATTTGGTTAGTAGCCATGCAATAAGAGGAATAATGTACTTCCACTTCTGCTTTATTTTAGGCTGTCTGACTGTACATTGTCCATTGCATTATCAAATTATAGCATATGTTCTTTTTACAAGGTAGTTATATGTGGTGTTGTCGGGTAATGGTAAAATGTTGCCAAATAAGAACCACTGCATTGAATTCAAATCTCCAAGCTGGTTTGTTACCGTTGAACAGTGTTTAAGTATTTAAATAGATCTCTAGCGCCCTCTTGCTGTAGGAAATCTCAACACATCAACAATTTCTACCGCTAGATGAAACCTGGACGCTTCGTGTGTGTGTAAGGTTAATTTGCATATTCAAACCTGGCCGTTGTTGAAAACCGGCAGTGAAGTACAGAGTGAAGCTAACAATGTATCAGCCCTCTTTCCAGTCAAATTATAAAAGTACTTTTGTACTTTGACGAAGTAAAAAAAAAAAAAAAGTAAACAGTTAGAAACATGCATTTATATACTAAACCAACAAGCTGATTTTATTAGTATTTAACAAATTTATTTTTTCCTCTACAAATGCAGACAGTAGTTCAAAATACTCATAGTCAGGAAGAGAAAATTAAACACTTTTTTTTGTTTGTTTGTTTTTTTTTTTGTTAAATCTCATTTAAATAAAAAAGTAAAAAAGCAGTTTTAAATTTACATCATTCCTCCATCACAGATAACAGAAACATGCGAGAGCAGTGCATCATGGGAACGTTTCGGACACATGCATCATGGAAAACAAAAATATCTTCCGTTAAAACAACAAAAATAGTTAAACACCCCATCATGATAACTTTACAGAAAAATAAATAAAAATGCTTGTATAAAAGACTCTACAATGCAACATTCACATCCAGATGCAGGTCTTGATCCTTTTGCTTGTGAAGGCTTGACACAGTTTACCAAGAGATATCTCTGATGAACTGTATCATTTGGGTAGCTTTTGGTCAAATTAGTTTTGGATCCCTGTTGCACAGTATAAAGCCTTTATATACAAATGACATTTCAATTAAATGAAGCATCCATGGAAATATTTCCTGTGATCTACAGTAATTTAATCAGTTATGAGTTTTCAGATTACACCTTCCCATCTTCATTTTTAAATGATTTTTTTCATACAGCCTGAAAATTTTAATTTTCTTTCTGAACTTAAGACCACTGCCTGAGAAAACAACTCAAATATAAATCTAAACTCCAGAAAATGTGCATCTGCCAGATGATTATTGTATCATGTTAGTGGTTTGTGACAAAAGCAGCAACACATCGAGTACATTTACATCATCAAAATCATCTTACAAAAGACCAGAAGATTTGTAACCTCAAATCATTTTAAATCTAATCACAATCTCACTTACTCTCTACAAAACATTTCTGTTAATTAAATCATTTTGTAAATCTGGCCTGAAATATCAAACACGTTGATATAGTTGACAAGACATTTCTGTGAAACTTTGTTTCAATGTCAACATATGCTCTAATGACAGGACGGCACATGCATCGTCACGCTGGATAAAGTTTGCTGTTGCAAACTGAAAACTGAACATTCACTACCAGCAGTTTCATAATTGAAGAAAAAAAAAAGAGAAGAAAACGTACAAATGCCTGACTGTGAAGGGCAAGATTACACGCACAATTATGTTTTATATCCAAATGAATATTTATATCACACACGCACCTGGTATAAGCACAACTTTAAATAATCTCAATAAAAATCTGTAAAACAAAAAAACAAATAAAACAATACAACATATAAAAACAAGGACAGCACATGATAAATTGCATACAGGAAAAGAGAGTCTGAACACATAACACACCAACGATAACAGTTAGGGTCAATGTATACATTTCAGTTTGACCCCTGTGCAGTCCACTAGTGGAAAATACACTATACAAGCCGTATAAGTGCAATGGACTGTTTATGTTGGGCTGGAGAAAATAAAGCTTTATTTACCTACTGATATATTATTTGGACTAATATCATAATGATCATGTCATCATTTGGGACTGTTACATTTCCTTTCCATGTACATCGTGTGTTGAATCATGATCAGATTGGATTTGAGAGTCAGTTTAAAAGTTATTCCCGTTATTTGCGGAGATGAAATAAAAATAGTCTCACACTGGACCATGCAGGGCAGCAACAATGTCCTGAATCCTCATCATCTACAGACATGTATGTATATTTTCCTAATAGAAAAATTCCCTGTTTTTCTAAACCCTCCATTTAAAATTATCCTCTCACACGGGTCCACCCTGACTGATGAAATAATCCGCTCCCCTCCGTCTCGGTGACGCTCCGTTGCCATGGGGGTGGTGGTGGTGTCGGCTGCGGAGGGAGGTGTGGTTGCCATGGTGATGATGAGGGGGTGGGGACGGGGGTGGGTCTCTGAGAGAGGGCGGGACTACAGAGGACTTGATTGGGATGATCCTGGTGTCCATGACCTCACAGTCCACCTGCATCATCATCTCATAACCAACCTGGGATGAGTTATACACCGAATCTACAGAGCAAAAAATGTCCAAAAAATTACAATAAAAGTGGTAGTGGTAAAAACAGAATGCACGTCAAGACTCGTTCACTAACAATTGTGTACAAGTGTTTCACAAGTGTTTCATGCAAGAATGCAGGAAAGGTTCTCAGGTGAAATGTTCACCGGATTCACAACAGATTCGTACGCACGTAAATGTATTCTTACCCTGTTCTAGAAAATCCATATTATTCTAAACGAGGGAGCACACACACCCACAATTAGCATTATATACTGTACATCCTTATGGCATCTGTATTGATGAACGGTGATTTCTGTTAGAGCTGAGTTCAGAATACTACTCGTACTATTTCTGCCATACATAGTATTATGGTAGTATGCCATCTTCAACTCAATTCTGATTCATTTGAGCATATTTTAGTTATAAGGTTCATTTAGCTTAAACATGAAAGATATTCTCTCTCAGCTAATGCTTTTAATTATAAAAGGGGACCTTCTAACTAAGTACATTGCGAAAATATTAATTTCATTTATTTTCGGTCACATTCACAAGTATTTACATTGATATGTAAAACAAGTGCTTAACGGTACTGTCACTTTAAGAATAATGGCAGTTCAGCGTGCGTCTCACAGAAGTGATACGGTTGAGTGCACGGTAACTGGATTGAGTGGAGTCGGATGGCTTCTTTAACGCATCCGTTCTATGTGGGAGTAGAATTAAATGTTTCCAATTTTTTTTAATAACAGAAAGGCTATTAAAGAAACATTATTCAATGACAAATGGACTGAGCGGATCTCGTCTTTTGACGCACAGAACGAGTCAAACCAAACTTTTACTCATAACACTCAAATTGTCTCGCTGCTGAACTTCTCTATATGACTCAATCACTGGAGAGTGAAATCCAAACATTTACCAGCCAGTGGAGAATCACAGACATGTTTAGTCACACAGCATGAATTACTCGCATTGTAGAGGGCTGCGCAAAGAGTAAACGATCGATCCTTGGGTTTTAAAAATGTATATCGGGATCGTTCAAATAAAGCTTGTAATGTGTATGCACGGTTGGTGAATGAGAGCCGTTGAGAGCAGCTCTAGCTCTAAAACAAATATCAACTGACCATTGATGGCCATCGCAGGCATGACCAGAGACATTTTGGGTCGAGAGGTTTTATTGTGGCTGATCGCAGGTAACAGCAGGTGATCCTAGAAAAGACCGAAGAGAAGCTGTGAGGTGACATGGAAACAGGTCGCTCAGATCGGTCATATCAGCGTGCTATTCCTCTTACCCGTCTGAAGGACACGACATAAAAAGTGTCCTCACGACGATCAATAGCATCGAGAAAATCACTGTAACTGATCTCTGGTCCAGGCAACACCTGCAGCTGACTAAAGAGAGAAAAGTTCATTCAATACAGATATTTCCATGTGTCATTTCACTCAAAGACTGCTGTGAGATGCAGCTGTAATTTACCTTTCAATGGAGCGATGGGTCTGAATCGGCAGGTATCTGGAGAAGTTTGTCTTCCTGTGCTGAGCTTTCTGTTAAATATAATGAAACAATGAAAAAAAAACAACAAAAAAAAAAAAACACGTGATCTGATACGAGCTGCTTGTCAATTACACTAATGTTACGTGTACTGCACCTCGTCTCTGCCTGTATACATGTGGAGTCATGCAACAAATGTTCCTGTACTTGACCAAGGGTACTGCATTGTATTGTATTGCAAGAGAAATGAATTGTGTTCCATCACTTTGAATTTAATTGACATTTTCTATTGAAATGAATGGAAGTGCATTGAATGGCGTGTCATTCAGGCTGGTTTTGCTCATGTTGAGATGTCTGTGGTTTCAAACCTGAGCTATTTTAGTCTTCTTCGCTAGCTTGGGTTTTCCATCAGACTTGCGGTTGTTTTGATGCCGATGAACCCACCCACGCAGCTCATCAGCCAACCTGATGCAGAAACAGAGACAGATGATAAAACAGTCTGTAACTAATCTGTATTGCTTCACATGGGCATTAAGTCATGGAGGAGTAAATCACATCAACTTATTAACTCCAAAAAAGTAAGCAAAATGCTTTCAAATTGACAAATAAATAGACATTTCAAATTATTTATGCTTAAAAAAAAATGTAGTTAGTAATGTAGGTAGTAAGTAAAAAATGGGCACAAGTGGGAACAGCTGGTGTGTATTTGTTTTTGTTTTTAATGCTATGCCAGCTTCTGTAACAAATTTTATGGTGAAATCTAGGTTAAATTATAAATATTACAGCTGTTAAAATAAACGCTTTAATGCATGCAATTAACTTCAAGGAAAATGAATGTGTTAACATTTTAATGCAATTAAAGTGTTTACCAATTTTCACATTTGATTCTGACATTTTATTCCACTCCATGTGAGTTCTGAACACTGGCTGGAATAGAGCAGAATTTTTGCGCTGGGTGAGGGGTCATTACACTGATATACACACCACGAACACAGTGATTCCGTGTCAATGATCAAGAGATAGAGAAAGGACCTTGCAACTGTATTTTTGTACAAAACAAACCCATATGGGACCTGTGAAAAGCCACATTCAGATGACACGCTGGAGTAGAGCATCAGCATTCCCACAGCTTCACGTTGCACTTCCGCCTTAGTGCGCTTACACACTAGAGTTAACGCTGCGAGTGCATCGATTTAAGTGGGGATGATGCTTCGGAAGGACGGAAAGGGAAAACGTGAGGGTTTGCGATAGTGCCGCTTCGTCATGCGGCCAAAAGCACTTTAGTTGCAACGCACTCATATGTAGGCATGCGTTGACCAATGAGAATCTCAGAAAGGCGGGACTAGCTATACTGTGAAATTGAAAACACCATGTGGACAAACTCGTACATGCGGTGTATTCTTTCCCTATCCTTTATTATTTTTCTCTGGCCAGCTAAAAAGATAGTAATTGTGGAGAGAGAGCCTGGAGAAGAGTTTCAGTGTTTACTGGTATATTGCTGAAAAGTTGTATTATAGATAGCCACCTCTATCGTCGATTGCTGGTGATTTTCAAACTGAACCTTCCCTTAAGTACAGGCCTTGCAAACGGACCTTACGCACTCCCATGCGTCAAACGCTCCGTCGGAGCTTTCCCTAGTGTGTAAGCACCCTTACCGGACAACGCAGAGTTCAAAGCGGCATGAAAACGCAGCTTCAAGATTGCTGTAGCAAAGTGGATTGCCACAATTAATATAGTGGAGGATGAAGGTTTAAGAGATGTAATGCCAACTGACATAAATATGGAAACAATAGGGATTAGTCATTCAATTAGTCAACCTCACACTTAGACTTTGGGAAATGCAATTTTAGTGCATTTCTATTTTATACTGTGGAATAATTTGATTGGAAAATTGTGCTGATTCGATAATGTGTTGAAAGAAAGCCAGTTAGTCTGCCAGTAGTTTATTAAATTGGTAGCCTATATTACATGTCCTTATTATTTCCTTCCTGTGATGGGGAGGGCCAGACAGAGGCTACAAGGATCCAAATTGAATTAAATTCCAGATGCACAATCAAACAAATAAGGGATATAAAATATGCACTCCTTCAATAATCTACAACATATTACAATATAAACAATTAAAAGTAAACATCAACACTATCATCATCATAATCAACGGGTGATAATTTGTGATAGTTCTGTCATAAATTCCAATATGTCCTAAATACTGTGAACTGCTCTGTAACAGCTACACTCACAAGCCCCCGTGTGCTTGGAAAAAATACAACAGTCATGTTTTCACTCTGAAGGATGCAGTGCATTCACTTATATAATAAAAAGTATACTTTTGAAGTTTGATAATAACATTAGGTCAAATTACGATTCCTGTCTTTCCACCCCCCAAATTTAAGAACTCTTGAAATAAAAAAATAAGACTTTTAATCATCTTTCTATGACCTTCAATTTTGGAAAACTTCATTTAAGACTTTAAGGATCTGCGGGAACCCTGTTTAACTATAAAAGATTATGCGATTAATCGCGATTCTATATTTGTAATCAA
Organism: Myxocyprinus asiaticus; assembly: GCF_019703515.2. Lineage (NCBI taxonomy): Eukaryota > Metazoa > Chordata > Actinopteri > Cypriniformes > Catostomidae > Myxocyprinus > Myxocyprinus asiaticus. The sequence goes on from NC_059373.1 coordinate 43,015,703, forward strand.
AGTTTGTATTTATTTAAATCACCTGCTTCCTTATTTAATCTGTAATAAAAGGATGCATTACAGATGGAAGTAAATACAGGGTATCTGCAGGTTTGAAGGAATGAAATGTAAGACTTTAAGGCCAAATAAATGAAAAATTTAAGACCACTTTTGCAATAAAACAAAATAAACAAAAAACACACTGAATAATTCATTAGCTGGTAAATACAAAACCACTGAGGCTAGTTGGATGTCTCTGGACATGTTTTTTATATTTTATTGTGCATTTGTGTTTTCTTTTTTTAAATACATTAATACAACATTAAAACTCTTAATGAATTCATTTAGAATGCACATAGCCTAAAGTATGTAGCCTATATTGTGACCCTTCTCTTTAGTCACTTGCTTTCCAGCAAGATGTGATGCAACAGACCAATGCTTTGGCAATGTCACCGCTTATGTCAAACACGGAAGTGGTGGCAAAAACCATGCGTAAAAAGTAAACTTTTATCGGATTACATTGTTGAAAAATGATTCCGAGGGCTCTCGTTGACTGCTGTGGCTTCAAGCCATCAACAGAGCTGACTGGACTGAGGAGATCATTTCAACTCACAACTTTGCAGCAAAAATGTATAGCGAACATGATTACATGTTTGTTATTAACTCATTTCATTATAGTACTTTTATCACTAAGAATATATTTGTATTTATGATGGTTTTGTGTCATACTTTCATTTAATCATCTAATCTGTCAAATCTAACGCAACAGTCAGCGGGCTTTCTGCCACTACTTACTGCACATGTGCTGACATTTTTGTAAAAAAGAGAATTGGTCTATAGACCTTCTTCACACTAGCACCATGTTTGATTTTTAACGTGAAAGAGAGTGAGGCTGTGAGGGATAGACTTACAGTCTCTTCAGTGGCACAAACTGTATTAAGCTGTATAAAGCTCCTAGATCACATCTGATTTTACACAACTCATGTTGTCTGGAGTTCTTTGTATACTGAATGTTCTTGGACAGATATTTTATCAATGTTTTTTCCACGTAACTATCCAAAAAACTTTAAACTGCAGAACAGCCCATTGAAGAGACTGTACATATATCCCACACAGATTCGTTGTCATTCTCATTAAAAATCAAAGATGGCGCTAGCGTGAATAAGGTCTAGCATGTGCTGAATAACATTTCTATATTTTTTCCTGGCAGATACCTTTCATAAATACTTTAACAGGTAGTTAAAGGGCAGTTCATTTAAAAATCTGTCATCACTGCTCACCCTTGAGTCTGTATGAATTTTTCTCTGCCGTGGAACAAAAAAGGAGATGTTAAGCAAAACGTTTAGTCTCATTCACTGTAACTGCATCTTTTTTTTTTTTCATTCACTGAAAGTAAATGGTGATTGAAATTCCCTAATATCTCCTTTTGATATCCACTGAAATAAAGTCATACAGGTTTGCAACAGCATGAAGGTAAGTGATGACAATTTTCATTTTTGTGTGAAATATCTCATCAGTACAGCGATAACTCGTCAGTTACCTTAAAAATGGCTGTTTAAAGTTGACAATATGTATTGAAAATTTTAACAGATTAAATTATGAAAGAGAACTGTGCTGCATAATTAGTTATGATTGACAGTGCATCCGGAAAGTATTCACAGCGCTTCACTTTTTCCACATTTTGTTATGTTACAGCCTTATTCCAAAATGGATTAAATTCATTATTTTCCTCAATTCTACAAACAATACCCCATAATGACAACGTGAAAGAAGTTTGTTTGAAATCTTTGCAAATTTATTACAAATAATAAATAAATAAATAAATGAAAAAAAATTAAATCACATGTCCATAAGTATTCACAGCCTTTGCTCAATACTTTGTTGAAGCACCTTTGGCACCAATTACAGCCTCAAGTCTTTTTGAGTATGATGCTACAAGCTAGGCACACCTATTTTTGGGCAGTTTCTCCCATTCTTCTTTGCAGGACCTCTCAAGCTCCATCAGGTTGGATGGGGAGCGTCGGTGCACAGCCATTTTCAGATCTCTCCAGAGATGTTCAATCGGGTTCAAGTCTGGGCTCTGGCTGGACCACTCAAGGACATTCACAGAGTTGTCCCGTAGCCACTCCTTTGTTATCTTGGCTGTGAGCTTAGGGTCGTTGTCCTGTTGGAAGATGAACCTTCGCCCCAGTCTGAGGTCCAGAGCGCTCTGGAGCAGGTTTTCATCAAGGATGTCTCTGTACATTGCTGCATTCATCTTTCCCTCGATCCTGACTAGTCTCCCAGTTCCTGCCGCTGAAAAACATCACCACAGCATGATGCTGCCACCACCATGCTTCACTGTAGGGATGGTATTGGCCAGGTGATGAGCGGTGCCTGGTTTCCTCCAGACATGACGCTTGCCATTCAGGCCAAAGAGTTCAATCTTTGTTTCATCAGACCAGAGAATTTTGTTTCTCATGGTCTGAGAGTCCTTCAGGTGCCTTTTGGCAAACTCCAGACGGGCTGTCATGTGCCTTTTACAGAAGAGTGGCTTCCATCTGGCCACTCTACCATACAGGCCTGATTGGTGGAGTGCTGCAGAGATGGTTGTTCTTCTGGAAGGTTCTCCTCTCTCCACAGAGAAATGCTGGAGCTCTGTCAGAGTGACCATCAGGTTCTTGGTCACCTCCCTGACTAAGGCCCTTCTCCCCCGATCGCTCAGTTTGGCCAGGCGGCCAGCTCTAGGAAGAGTCCTGGTGATTCCAAACTTCTTCCATTTACGGATGATGGAGACCACTGTGCTCATTGGGACCTTCAATGCTGCAGAAATTTTTCTGTGCCCTTCCCCAGATCTGTGCCTCGATACAATCCTGTCTCGGAGGTCTACAGACAATTCCTTGGACTTCATGGCTTGGTTTGTGCTCGACATGCACTGTTAACTGTGGGACCTTATATAGACAGGTGTGTGCCTTTCCAAATCATGTCCAATCAACTGAATTTACCACAGGTGGACTCCAATCAAGTTGTAGAAACATCTCAAGGATGATCAGTGGAAACAGGATGCACCTGAGCTCAATTTTGAGTGTCATGGCAAAGGCTGTGAATACTTATGTACATGTGATTTTTTCGTTTTTTTATTTTTTAATAAATTTGCAAAGATTTCAAACAAACTTCTTTCATGTTGTCATTATGGGGTATTGTTTGTAGAATTTTGAGGAAAACAATGAATTTAATCCATTTTGGAATAAGGCTGTAACATAACAAAATGTGGAAAAAGTGAAGTGCTGTGAATACTTTCCGGATGCACTGTATATTGAAAACAGATTGTATACAAATATTAAAATATATATATATATTATTAATATTATAATATTTATATAATTATAGTTTTGTATATTCATTTTTTTTTTTTTTTTTTATAAAGGAGAAAATACCTGTATATGTCAGATCTAGAGAGATGGAGATATAACAGGTGTAACTCTGCAGCTGAATAGTTCTGTTACCTTTACAATTCTTGTCAAAGGTAATGTGAAATAATGAAGTGCCATAATTTGAAAGGTGTCAAAAGACGCTCCAACCTTGCATACTTGCAAACTGCAACATTGACAGCTTTGTCGATTATAAGCAGAAGCGTTAGTGTTAGCGCATCCCTCGCTTACAGAGATGCAGAATAACGGGTTTATGAAGGTTTATACATGTGTAACATCGTAAGTTCAGTAAAAATGCGCTTCCCTGCATGCGCTCACACTAAACCTCAAGCGTCATCTGCTAAATGATGAATGCACGAGAGAGAGAGGATTTTGACTCACATCTCTATTCACGCCCCAAAATTTAAGACCTCAGCAAACAAAATGTAAGACTTCTTGTAATTTATTTAAGATTTTTAAGACTTTTTATGGCCTTAAATTTAAAAAAGTAAATTTAAGACTTTAAGGACCCGCAGGTACCCTGTAAATAACACGATGGTGTTGCCTTTTCGATTTCAGCTGTGATGAATATAAAATTCCATTCAAGAGTGGTGTAGTTGTGATGATGAGAGATAAACAGGTATATGATGGTGACGTCACAATGGCAGGTGTGTGCTGACCTGAGGGACTCGGAGCGGTTGAACTGCCGGCAGTCCGGTGAGGAGAAGTATCGATCGATATCCTGCAGCAGCAGATCTTTGACATCACTGAACACACCGCTCTGATTCCTGCACACACACACAACAGACGGTCACAAACGCTGATGATGTTCATAGGTGTATGTGTGTGTGCGCGTGCGGTCCGTCTCACCTGAACTGATAGGACAGTGCAGACTCTTTCTCCAGGTCTCCTCTCCTCCATCGGTCCTCTCGGTTGATCCTCTCCTCAGTGGCTTTCTCATTCACAGGTTTGTCGCTCATCTCTTGTGCGTTCTCAAACTCCAGCAGATGGCGTCCTGTGAGCGGAACGGCTGCTTCCTCTAACCCAGAGTCCAGCGTCCTGTCTTTAAGACTGCACATAAAAAAATATATTGTTAACATTTTATAACTTTCATGAACACCATGGTCTGTTCAAATACTCGATTCTGATTGGTTGGAATGCGTGCATTAAAACTGTTTAATGCGCAGGTAGTTCCAGTCAGTTTTAATCACCATTCTATATTATTGCGCCTTCTCTGCTGTCCTCCATAATGAGACATTGAGAGAGTTTTATGCCTCTGTTCAAACGACCTCCAGACGCAAATATAGTTTCAGAGCTGGGATTAACCCTCACATCACAAAACAACATCAAGTCATGCAGTGCTGTCTTTAAATCAACTGTGAAGAGCTACAGGAAACACGGAAAAGACAACAATGTTCATCAGCCCCGTGTTCCTCACCTAAAGTGTTTGAGAGGAAAGTATGGTTTTACATTCAGCTGTTTCCCATGGAGGGGAAGAGAAGGTAACCGGGACCCATCAAATATGTCATTCACTCTCCAGTAAGACAAGACAAGATGATTTATATTGTAATACGAAAAACATAAAAAATGTCTGCACTGCTCAACGTGCGCTAGCGGGTGCCCCGCAACCACACATTACTGACTGAAGCTCTGAATGGAAACTGTTTCATAACACACAGCATTTTGTTGTTTTTTAATCATGTAAGGCCACATTGTGATTTCATTCTTAATTAAATCAATCATGCAACGTTAAATGGACACCATATGGATGTCTCAGAGGTCAAAGTTTGCAGGTTTTGGATGATCTTCTCATTATGAACAGTAAGAGCTACTTTTACAACTGCCACATCAGCAATGCTGGTTTTTCCTCAATGTGAAAATGACAAAGAATAGGAATGAATTTTTCATGAATGAGTGTTTAAATTCACAGTTTACAGTGTGTGGTCTCCAAAAAACATCAATTTTTCCAATTATTCATACAGCTTTCTATTTAATTCATTTTGGGCCTATTAACATTTGGTCACTTCATGCGTTTTTACTGATCGGATTGCTATCCGATTGAATAAGCTCATTCCATTTAAACTTGGCTACATCAACGGGCCCATGTGCACTTGGCCACTTCATGCGCTTTCACTGATCGGATAGCTATCCAATCTTGAAAAGACCAGGTGTAAATGCCCTCCGAAACGCATTCGAGATGGATTGCAATTGCCCAAACCACTTCAGGAGGTGGTTTGAGATGCACTGCAGATGAAACTGGTAAAATATAAATGCATTTGGCTGTTCAAGACGCATATGTAAACTTTACTCCACCCAAAAAGCACTACGTCAGCACAGGGAAAACACAAAATATAACAGCTGCTACCGAGCATTTAAAGATCGGATTTATATCCGTTGGGCGGAGACACATTGATGTGGCCAAGTGTACTGTAAATGGAATGAGCTTATTCAATTGGATAGCTATCCGACCAGTGACAATGCATGAAGTGCCAAGTGTACATCGGCTCTTAAATAAATGTGATATTATTGCACTAATTTGTCTCTGTGTCCGATTTAGAATGGGCAGAACTCTAGATGTGACAACCTGTAGATAAAGTGAACTGTTATTGTTATTATTCCAGTCAAAATTTGCACTGTAAAAATCAGTGACAGCTGCAACTAATCAATGCTGACAAGTGACCATGATATAAGCAGGATAATCCACGGTTAATGTGGACATTAGCTGCTTCGCATTGGGTGGTTTTTTTGCCTCCATGTCATGCATTATAATCGTTTAACTCACAACTAGCCGTGGATTATTCCTTACTTATACCACGCTTAACAGAGATAGTTACAACTGAAAATACATTCATATAGTTATGAATGTCATGAAAGTTTGATTTAATATATTTAAGTGTTGATGAACTGCTAATCTTTTAAGAATTACCAATAATGTGTTACTGGCAAAAAAAGTGTCAAGCAAAGGGGGTTTTCTGTAAAATGAGACCAATATTTTGCAATTAGTCCACTGAATGTGTGTAATGAGCTTTTAAATTTAGGTGTGAAAAATTGCAGCTAGAAGCCCAAAAATGCAGCACAGCTTAAACAATTTGAGCATTCTGAAGCTTTTACGTGACTGAGCCTTTGAATTAGCCGCGCCCCCTCATTTCTAAACCCTGCCTTCCAAAGATACAGTGGCACAATAGCACCCTCAACTAACAAACATTATGAATCGTAGTTTTAATGATCCTCTTCAAATACAACGCTATGAGAACGAGCAAAATGATTGACAGGTCAAAAGCATCAGTGTCCGCAGACACATTTTTGTTTGCCGTTTACAAAGTCTACAGCTGTCACAGAGACCAGTGAGATCTCTCAAGACACTTATTTCATTCATATCTTTAAGGGAGTAGGACATTTTTTTGCATACTTTTACATGAAAAAAAAAAAAAAACGCTTACAGCACCTTTAAGGGGTTAAATCTCACAAGCCTTAAGCACACATAACACATTAACAGTTCTTGGTTCCTTTCGAGCTGGACGTGACAAAAGTAATTAACCATTTGGTGAACAGTTTCAACCGATTCAGCGAGTCATTCTACAGATTCAAATCGATAACTTATGTCTTTATGATCTTTACGCATCGCTGTAGTTTCAGTAGCGCTGCAGGAAACACTGTCAGAATATTTTATAGCATCAACGCAAGAATGCAGATGTTCAAGAAGCTTTAATGAACAGAATATCATGATTTTTTTTTTTGACAGAGCAAGTACTGAGTAAAAACTGGTTCTTGTTTTCCAATCTTAGTCAGCAATGTTTGTTGATAATGGATAACGTGTTTCTTGTTAGTTTAGCATGTGTGTGTGTGTGTGGAGCTATGGTGTTTACCTGACAGGGCCAAAGGTAAAGGTGATGAAGAGAAACAAAGCCATCACACAAACAGCTCTCTTATTGTTCCCTGATACACTCGCCTGCAACACACAATGTCACATACTCAGACACATACTGAAATCCTCCATAACAAGTCACTATTGTCTAGTGTTCTGTACACGAGTGTGAATTCAGGTAAACTTTATAATGGAGAGTTTGTTTGTTGTGTGTGGCATATCAGTCTTAACCTCTTTGCCAGCGAGTCGCAGTCGCAGAGCTTGATTCTCTTTGCGCAGTTGCTCGTTCTCTTGCTGCGCTTCTCGCAGCTGCGCCTCGAGATTCTGCAAGTACTCTTTCTTCTTCTTGCGGCTCTGACAGGCCGATTCTCGGTTCTTTATCATCCGCTGCTGCCTCTTCAGAACCTTCATCTGATCATTAAGACATCAAACATGACAGAGTGATCAAATATTGCCCTCCATTAACAACTGAAGATGTGTTTATTTTCTCTACAAAATCTTCTCATAACAGTCTGTGCAGCCTGAATGCCAGTTAAGTAGGATGGCAGAATGTTTCTTTAAATAGGACAACAAACAAACAAAAACTGCGAGTCGGGCGGAATCAAGTTGTTCTTTTTGTGGTTGTTGTTACTACGTCATACATAAGACAATGTCCACGTTCCCAGATGAAGTATGTAAGTATAGTCCAAAAATGTATAGATGCTACACACTTGCATACCCAAAGAACGTACTTAATTATCGATAGACAAGTAAGTTCTTCATCAAACAAAGTACATACTCTGAAAGTTAGCAAGTTAGGACACAGTATATCAGTACTTTGTAGTCAGGTCAATGTATTCTAGAGTGCAATGACATTATCTGAATGTCCATTTCTAAGAAAACAGAAAACAATCCAGTCTGAGCTGGAATAGAAGGAAGTTACTTTGAAGCTTAAGTATGTAGTGTAACCAGCAGCCAAAGATGTTGATCTACCAGATTCACTGGTATTCACTGAAAGGAAGAAACACACACTGAGAGTGTCACTCACATCAATATCAGTGCAGTTGTTGGCAGGCAGCACAGCCGCTGGGATTATGGGTTTACTGGGGGGCGGGGCTGATGGGCTCGTGCAGTGAGGCATGCTGGGAGATAACGGCTCCATTTTAACAATAGCAGGAGCGGAACCCAGACACACTGACTGAGACAGTACCACTGCAGGAAAGAGATGGAAAAACTCAATACAACACAACTACACAATTGGCAAAAGTTTGACATAATGATTGTTGTAATAATATGTGACACCTGGGCCACATTCACACAGCAGCATAATACGGTTGTCAGTTCTGTTTTGAGTGCTTAATATGGTTGTATTCACACACTGGTCGGTTATCTTCGAGAGTGACAATCGCATTCTATAACCGCACTGACACCCGCAAATTTTCAGGTCTCACAACCGCATTCACGGCAAACCTGTGCTGTATGAATGGAACTGTACTGGACAACTAGTTGTTAGTTACGTCATGTAAAGTGAGAGCCAACCTGCACTGTACACACATGTGTCTCGTGTTTATTTGGGGTTTTGTTAACTCACAGAGAGGGGAAAATTAGCTGTATGATCCGAAGATCCAACCACTGTCTTCCACTGGAGCTTCTTGCGGGCACAAGCCACGGGACACAAAAAGCTGTGCTTTGCACTCAGTTTAAAAGCATTCAAAGCCACTGTCAGTTAATTATGATCTGATGGATGAACTCACACCTCTTTGGGACTTGTTTATTCAATAGCGCAGCATCAATTGTGATAAGACATGTTATGTCTGTCGTTAAGAGGTGTTATGGACGTCGCCATCTTTTACTCACTGTCACTATGGTTACAGATGTTATATTTATTATTATTATATATTATTACAGAGATATATTTATCATAAGGGCTTTTCAAAGGTCAATGTGAAAATGCTTCAGACAAACACTTTGAGTGCTTTCATGTCACAAGATTCTTGCATCCGTCCAGCTGTGTTTGAACGCAAGAACGTGTCCTCATCTTGTGGTGTTTACTGTGGGAAAGTGTGGTTTGTTCTCTGTAAAAGATAAATGTTGCCTATACATCTGGAGTTGCGCTTACTACCCCCTGATGAAAACAGGCGGTACTTCAAGCTTGAAATGTTCTGAGGATAGAAATATTTCTTATTATGGTCCGGGCACATGATTAATTGTGACTACATGTGACACGACTTGCGGGGAAAACAATTTTCATATCGTGGCCATGAATTAAGAAATAGTTCCCACGACCTGTTAATACGTGTGCACGTTTTATTAATTTGCTCCCTCGTTTTTGTTAAATCGTGGCCACGTTTTATTACTTCATGCCCTCATTTTAATTAAATGTGACCAGTTTGTTCGTTCATTTATTACTCTTGCTCCCCCCTTTGTGAAACGTTTCCCAAAAGCATCGTTTGTGAAACCGTTCGCAAATTAACAAACTTAACAATTAACAAAGTGCAACTTAAACTTATCTTTCTGGCATCTTTCACTGTTTATCAAAGAAAGGGGACATTTAATATATTGTATTAATATATTTTGATCATTAGAAAGCCATTTTTTTACAACTGTAACCAGATGATTTATCAATATTTAGACAGGTCTATGAGTAGTTCAGTACTGATGCCCGTCATTTTAATCCTGATCTGGGTGCATTTATTCAGTTTCCAGACTAAGAAAAAAAAAAACAAAAAACTTTAGGCTACGTGAGAGCCCCTTATGATTCACATCGCGTGCATTCATGTTTAATGCATTTATTGTGTCACTTTCCTTAATCTCTATGATTGAGCATCAATACATCTGAAACTCCGTCTTACTAAAGTCATCATTATTTCTTTAATTGAATTCTGTAATAGTTAATACATTTCGGTGCCTCGACAAGGTTACAAACAACTTCCGTGTTTGTCAGTATTTCCACATTATATTCATGTTGAGAAGACTCCTGGACATATATTGGCCAAAGATTCATCACCTTTGGACTGAACAGCTCCCATAACAAAGAACTTAAGTTGTACTTTATAACGAGCGATCTACGTGCTGTTTGGGAAACAGGCGTTACTCCATCATAAAATAACGAGCAACATTAGTTAAGATGATCGTAAAAGCTTAAGTTGCAAAGTTATCGGGAAACCCAGCCGTCGCTCGTTAATTTACGATGGAATAATGCCTATGTCAATGGATACATCAAATTGCAGTGAGCGGGCTAAGCGGAGGGTCAGTTCCACACCATGGAGGATGCAGCAAGCTCTCTCTCATTTTCTTTTGGAATGTAAAGTGTTTGGAAGTTTGGAACTAGAGGTTGTTTTGGCTGATGGATTATTTCAAAATGTTGTCTGTCAAATTGGCAGATAAAAAAAAAAAAAAAAAAAAAAGAAATAAAACCATTTAGGAGGCCTGAAATAGAACTAATGCATCAGTTTTCATTTGAACCATCTTTACATGTCTTCACTCTCTCTGAGAGTATTATTCTTGCATATTATTCTTGCATAAGTGGGAGCGCTCTTATGCAAAAATAAAAAAATATCAAATATAACTAATGACAGTTAAAAAATCAATATAATGATTATTTGTAATGTGCCCTTTGACTGGAAAGTGCATTCTGTACCATGCGCTGGCATTTTGCATAACTGCAATACAAACGACACTCAAAAATGTCTGCTGGTATATCATTCACTCCTGGTACAGAAAGAGCATTTAAGGTCGCGCAACAAATAAACATCATCCATCACTTGGACAATTTGGAACTCTAAATTGCAAAATTTTCCATTATTAGTTACACCATTTCTGCATTAAAAAGTCAGACAGGAAAAAAACAATAAATTGGAGTAGCATCTTGTTCTTGTGTTATAAAGGAAGCAACGGAAGTGTATGTTATGGGTTGTGATGGTGTATTCTCACCAGGTGTCGTGTTTTGGTCGATGGCAGGGACAGGTACAGGTAACGGGACGCTCTGCAGGATGAGGGCTTTAGCTGGACTCGAGCTTTGAGTCACAGGCAGTGCAGCCACACACACGGGTTTGGGCTGTATCAGAGGTTTACTGCTCAGAATGCTGTTGGCTTTTAACGTCGCCGCTGAAGACAGAACTACAGAGAGAGACAGTGTGAATATCAGCTGCTCAAGGGTAAAACCCTAAAAATACAACCTGGGCTTTCAAACAAGAACATGGAACAACGTGTCCAAAGTACATCTGTTGTGCTCCACATAATCACATATGTTCAAAGCATCATTTTAGTTTTTTGTTATTTTATTGATTGCGACAGTTAGAGAGCAGACACAAGGACAAGAGGGGAACGAAAATGGCAGAGTCTTTTAAATAAATGCAGCATTCGGCATTTGCATGAATTCACAACTTTCTAAATTCACTGATCCATGGCTCGGCGATATGATGATATATATATGTATATAGTGGCGACCACGTAAAGTGTCAAGCGATAGAGATTATGCTATATTGTGTATGGTGTATATCGTAATATGTAAATATCCATGTGCGCATCGTGGGTTTTTATGGCATTATATTTTTTTTGACGGCTGTGCAAGGAAATTCAATAACATTCATCTCGTGTTCGCGTTTCATATGCGCTTAATATGCTTTTCGTCGGAAGCATCTGTGGTTCATGTGTGCGTCGCATGCGCTATCTCTGGCAGTCCAGCAGGATTCCTGATATTTACAGGCGAGCGCAGTGTGGGATCACTCGTGCTACTCAATCATTTGATTTCCTTGACCCAGGAAAAACCCTGGGATGACTCTTTAACAAGTCAAGAAAATGAAGAGGAGCTTGTTATTACTGAAAAACAGGTGCGTCAAAGCCGACACGGAGCAGAACAAATGTATTCTGCAAATTTTTGTCATGTTTTTTCAAAAAGTGTGTACATCATTTTGGATATTTTCTGCAAGAAGTGTTTGTTGGATTTTTCTTTTAACTTATGCATTATTTTCTTTGTTGCATTGCTTCGTGAAGATCTTGAGTTTCTTGAAGAATGTTTATAAAAATAATAATAATAATAATATTGGTCAACAACATCAGACTCAAATGTCAAAATGGAATATTTAGCATTACGGTAAGAATGATTTAAAACCAAGTTGTTCCAAATAAAGAGAAAATTATATAAGAGTTTATATATTATATAAATATACAGGTGCATCTCAATAAATTAGAATGTCGTGGAAAAGCATTTATTTCAGTAATTCAACTCAAATTGTGAAACTCGTGTATTAAATAAATTCAATGCACACAGACTGAAGTAGTTTAAGTCTTTGGTTCTTTTAATTGTGATGATTTTGGCTCACATTTAACAAAAACCCACCAATTCACTATCTCAAAAAATTAGAATATGGTGACATGCCAATCAGCTAATCAAATCAAAACACCTGCAAAGGTTTCCTGAGCCTTCAAAATGGTCTCTCAGTTTGGTTCACTAGGCTACACAATCATGGGGAAGACTGCTGATCTGACAGTTGTCCAGAAGACAATCATTGACACCCTTCACAAGGAGGGTAAGCCACAAACATTCATTGCCAAAGAAGCTGGCTGTTCACAGAGTGCTGTATCCAAGCATGTTAACAGAAAGTTGAGTGGAAGGAAAAAGTGTTGAAGAAAAAGATGCACAACCAACCGAGAGAACCACAGCCTTATGAGGATTGTCAAGCAAAATCGATTCAAGAATTTGGGTGAACTTCACAAGGAATGGACTGAGGCTGGGGTCAAGGCATCAAGAGCCACCACACACAGACATGTCAAGGAATTTGGCTACAGTTGTCGTATTCCTCTTGTTAAGCCACTCCTGAACCACAGACAACGTCAGAGGCGTCTTACCTGGGCTAAGGAGAAGAAGAACTGGACTGTTGCCCAGTGTTCCAAAGTCCTCTTTTCAGATGAGAGCAAGTTTTGTATTTCATTTGGAAAGCAAGGTCCTAGAGTCTGGAGGAAGGGTGGAGAAGCTCATAGCCCAAGTTACTTGAAGTCCAGTGTTAAGTTTCCACAGTCTGTGATGATTTGGGATGCAATTTCATCTGCTGGTGTTGGTCCATTGTGTTTTTTGAAAACCAAAGTCACTGCACCTGTTTACCAAGAAATTGTGGAGCACTTCATGCTTCCTTCTGCTGACCAGCTTTTTAAAGATGCTGATTTCATTTTCCAGCAGGATTTGGCACCTGCCCACACTGCCAAAAGCACCAAAAGTTGGTTAAATGACCATGGTGTTGGTGTGCTTGACTGGCCAGCAAACTCACCAGACCTGAACCCCACAGAGAATCTATGGGGTATTGTCAAGAGGAAAATGAGAAACAAGAGACCAAAAAAATGCAGATGAGCTGAAGGCCACTGTCAAAGAAACCTGGGCTTCCATACCACCTCAGCAGTGCCACAAACTGATCACCTCCATGCCACGCCGAATTGAGGCAGTAATTAAAGCAAAAGGAGTCCCTACCAAGTATTGAGTACATATACAGTACATGAACATACTTTCCAGAAGGCCAACAATTCACTAAAAATGTTTTTTTTTATTGGTCTTATGATGTATTCTAATTTTTTGAGATAGTGAATTGGTGGGTTTTTGTTAAATGTGAGCCAAAATCATCACAATTAAAAGAACCAAAGACTTAAACTACTTCAGTCTGTGTGCATTGAATTTATTTAATACACGAGTTTCACAATTTGAGTTGAATTACTGAAATAAATGAACTTTTCCACGACATTCTAATTTATTGAGATGCACCTGTATATATATTTGGAAGTATTTAATTCACAGACTGGCTTATCCAAAAATAGACATTACAATCTGGTTATTTAATATATTAACCAATTTTTTTATTTTCCTACAAAAATTTACTATATTGCGATATATCGTTATCGTGATATAAAATTACTCATATCATGTTATAAGATTTTGGTCATATCGCCCACCCCTTCACTGATCTAATACTCCATCAGTGGGTGACAGCTATCCCACAGCAACACTCGGAGGATACAATCAATATTATTAAGGAATAAAAAAACTTTATCGATTGCATTCAAATCTCCATCGGTTAAAAGATATGCTTTATTAACTCTGCCAGATTACACTGACTATAAAATATTAAAATATAAAAACATTAATACAGACAGATTATACTGACTGTTAGATATAGATACACTAAAACTGCAAATTATACAGATTATAAAATAATGATACATTTATACTGTCAGATTATGATTACAAAATATAATGCATTCCTACGGCCATATTACACTTATTATAAGATATTACACATTATTACAGCCAGTGTTTGACTGAGAAGCAGGCCTGAAATTAAAATTAGCTACAGTATATAGGTTCTTTTGATTTACTAACTTTGTGTTCTGTTTCAGATGGCTTATTACAGCTCAAGTTCTCCAGCCCAGAGCAGTTTTCTCTTTTTCTTGTCAATATTGTTGGTTAATAATTCCTTAATTAATAATTTAGTGTGTAGATGTAATTTAAGGTGAATTAAATTTAAGAGTCAATTTAAATGATTTTAGCCCAATGTTAGTATACCAAGCAACAAAATTGATTGTTGACCGTATAAGCTCCAGAAGAGTGTTGTGCAAGCGCTCTCCATGGGTTCATTAGGGACTCAAAAAATAATACATTTGGTCTGGATAAGATGATGCTTCTCTAATCTGGCCCACAAAAGCAATGTTTTACAGTAAGAATGTCTGTATGAGGAGGGCACAACACAAACAGTAACACACACACAGTCAGTGTCATGTTACACAGGAAGTAACAGTCTTTTTACTTGAATGAGTCATCTGTCCTCGCTGCAGACAGAGTGTGTCCAAATCATGAAGCATTACTGTGTGTGCGCATGCACAGACCTGTGGTTTGTGTGTCGAGGCCGTTGAGTGTGCGAGTCTGTAGTGGGACAGGAAGTGGAGGCTGATGCTGTGGAGTGGTGTTCGCTACGGTCACCTCCATGCTGGCCAGCGGCGGCAGCAGCACGTCTCCATACATGTACGGAGGAGTGGGGGGGTTCTCGCCTTTCACCGTCACCTGAGAGACAGAAACCACATTGCATTTGTTGTGTAAATGCTAGTTTAAACGTCAAGTAATGTGTATCCGATGCCCACTTGCGATCAGATCAGCAGGTGCAAACAGGGCCGTAGTGGCTGAATGTGAGTGCTGGAGGTGAGATGTGAGGAGAGTATGAAGATCTCATCGAGAGATAAGGGCGAGGGAGGGTATCCAAATATTTGCTCAGCTGCGAGTGAAGACAATATGAGTACACACTGAGGAAATTATGTCAATAATGTGTCAAGACGACTTCAAACTGACACGTTCTGTTGAATATAAACAGGAATTAAACCTGAATGTTCAGGTGTATCAGAACCTCCTAAAATATAACCAAAACCATCCCAGTAATCAAACAGACAGAAATGCAAAGCAGTGTGTTCAACATTTCCATTCATTCATGTACCAGATCCTCTTATCCAAAGTGACTTAAAAATGAGCAATACTGCGACATTGTGACCACACAGCCCAGGCTGCTGGGATTTGCTGGCGTTTTACTGCAGCAAATGCAAAATGCTGCCATACAACAGCACTGTCTTGAGTTTCAGTGAAAGATGTGAGTGGTGCGGTGTCACTGCTGAGGAGAAGGCAAGCATCTGCTCGTACCTGATGTTCAGGTAATGACGGTATGGAGCTGTCAGATGTCAGAGATGATGCTGGTGATGGAGGTTCTGTCTTCACCTGGAAAACTACAACACACACACACACACACACACACACAAATGAGGGTAATTCCATGTCAACTCAACCAGAGGTCCCCAGCTCAAAATGTTGTTTTTGATTTGGCTTCCGCGATGGAAACACCTTGTTGATGAGAGAGGTCAACAGAGAATGGCCAGACTGGTTGGAACTGACAAAGTCTACGGTAACTCAGATAACTACACTGTACAATTGTGGTGAGAAGAATATCATCTCAGAATGCTATTCTGAGAGGCGGGTTGGTGCTGTTTTGGCGGCACGAGGGGGACCAACACAATATTAGGCAGGTGGTTTTAATGTTGTGGTTGATCGGTGTAAATGGTGATGAATCCAAAATATTAAACAACATGGATCAATATTTACTGAGGGCATTTTCACACCTGGCTTGTTTGGAGCATTTGTTTTGGAACATGTGTTTTCTCCTTAGTTCGTGTCAATTGCACTTGTATCCGCACCAAAACAATCAGTCTGATTCAAACGAAATCTGGAGCGGTACGCTTGTGGTGAGAATGCAGTCCAACTCAACAGGCCAACAAACCAAACAATATCCCTATAAAAACCATGAACATTCCAGATGGATATGGGTCAGTCCAGCTCAAGTGGTCCAATAATTGTAAAGTTGTTTGCTTGACCATTTTGAGTGATTACATCTATGTATTGGTACTGCAAAACCACCAGGTTTTTATTTTATTTTACTTGGTTTAACCACGACGGCTATCTTTGTGTCATGGCACATGACAAATTTTGGTTATACAGCTGTTTACAGAAACCTCAATCTCTCTACTCAGGATGGTCCTAGCTCCTTGGAACAAAAACTGATCTCTAAAGGGCATTACAAGGTACATGTTCATTTTGCACATTCTTGTTCCTTACACATAAAACTTAAGTCCTAATGTAATGCTCAAGATTGCAGAAAAACAGAAAGAGAAAATTCATCCCTAGCGTCGGACAGAGCAGATCACTGTCGTTCTCCCTAGGGATGAATTCTCCATTTCTGTTTTTCTGCAATCTTGAGCATTACATTAGGACTTAAGTTGTATGTGTAAGGAACAATAATGTGCAAAATGTTTATATATGCACTGCTTAAAGTTGGCCACATTCACTTCCATTGTAAGTGCCTCACTGTAACCTTGATTTTGTATTTTTGTGGTAATCAATATTATGCCACAAATGCTGTCGATTGAGCTGAACATTTACTGAACCCGGAATATTTCTTTACGACCTTATATTGTCTGATATAGGGCTTCAAATGTGACTCCATCCTAAAATCTTTCAATTCTACCAATTATCAATGGTCGAAAACCAAATGTGTGTCACATGATACAAAGCTGCTACTTCTTGTCCAAAACATAATAGGTCTAAAGTTAATGTATTGCTGAAACTAGAAATGCACCTTTATTTTTTTTAACTTTTCTGAAAATTGGTTGATTTGACACTGAACAACATAACCAATATACACTCTGTTTACACATTTATATTTAGTATACAAGTATTATATCTTAGTACCAACCATGGTTACCATGGAAATGTTTGTAAAGGAATAATAATACAAAAACACATCCTACATGTTAACATTTTTAACATGTAGGATTTGTTTTAAATGTACCAATATACACATAAATGTGACTTACACATGTCCACTGGTAGAGGCTGTGTTATTGTCATTTCACCTTTTGTGACTGATATTTCATCTGCAAATAAATGTAAGACACAATGCAGAAGTAAAGCAGATGGAGGGATACAGAGGAAACGGAGATACAGTTAACAGCTCTACATACAGTAGTGGTTATTGATTCCATAAACAGCTCAGCTCTGAGTGCTGCTATTTAATCATTAAACATGAACGTTTGCAGGCCAGAGTCCCCCGCAACAATAAACCACCCTGTGCAACCTATACGCGCTCTTATGGACATCTGTCACAACTTAAAACATCAACTAGTGACCGTTTACTATGTTCAACTATGTTTATGAGATTAGTAACTGATGTACATGTACTTTAGTAAGGTATGAGAGGTTGTGCTGTACTGTGAATATAGGAATGGCTAAATGGCGTTGTGTGGCACAGCGTGAAGTGGAGAGACTTTATTCAAAATATACTATGATTTTTTTTGTGAGAACATTCATGAAGTATCATCATTCCGCTAGAACATATAGTTTCTGACATGTAATGTGGTTGACAGTTGGTCTCTGTGGGTGCTGTGCTGTTATATACATAGAAGCTGGTGAACTGTTCATGCTATAGCTGTTAATATGCCATGTATTTTAGCACAGCTGGAACTGTAGAATTGTATGTAAATAAATTTATTTCTGAATATTATGGGAATGAAATTTTAGTTTCAAACCTGTGAAGTTGTTGTCTAGGTTCTTCCATGGTGATGTGGGGTTATCAGGGTCAAGGGTGAGAACAAGATCACTGTCCAACTGAGAGAGAGAGAGTGTTGTTAGAGGTCAACAGCTGTAACTGTTTCTTCCACCATCACTGAAAACTGTTCCTGCATCTGTACATTTTTCCCACTATTTTACTCTTTCAGCTCAGACAGTATGTTTACATGCACTTAAAATATATATTTCAGTCAGACTAAAGCAGTAATTTGTCTTTTTATAGTGTCATGTATACTCTAGTCCAACTGAAATCATACCAGTCTGATTTTTGCATAGCCTGACTAACAGACTCAAAACAGAGTGATAGCAGCTTGGCTTCATCCAGCATGTATATACACATTGATGGGACAACAACTGGACTCGGCGCTGTGTGCATGCTTGCTTTGAAAGGTGAGGGTTGCCATTTTCAACCATCCCATATAATATGTAATCGTCACGTTGTTAAGACAGCAGAATTGCATTTTGTATTAAATGGCAGATTTGCATTCTTCAAGCATATTGCCACATACTGGACAGAGAAGAGAATTTTTAGTTCTTCTGTAGATGAAAGAAAGTCATACACATCAGGGATGGCATCAGGGTGAGTAAATGATGAGAGAATTTTCATTTTTGGGAGAACTATTCCTTTTAGTCACATTAAGCATTTTTCACGTTACAGGCTTTTTACAATGTCTTGTTAATCAAGTCAATTTATCGCATAATTTAAAATGCCTCATATTTGGCTGGAAGAAAGTTTGCCACCCACATATTTAACCTGCCGTGTTTTAATGTCCTTCTTTTAATTATTTGATTATGCATTGTATCATGTATACTTGGACAGACAGATGAAGACTAATGCTTGACTTGTCAAAAACACACTGTAGCTCGATTTTAACTGCACATGTAAACATACTGATTGTCTGTGCGCAGTACTGTTTCCTGTGTGTGTGTATATGTTTGTGTGGTGTGAACGAACCAATGTGTCATATTTCATTTCTCCTATGAAATGAGTGTCATCCCCCTCCTCCATATCCTCACACTGATAAAGACAAGCATCTGAAACAGACAAATGTATTACAAATACAATAAATATTAATGGTCAAACAATATATCAGCGAGGCCGATAAATCAGCCGATATTCTGACTTTTGCCGATTTTTTTCTTGAGGGTGCCGAAAATCGGCTGCTTGCATGTGAAGCGATTGAGACATGTAAACAACCAGACAGGGTTCGTTTTGTTGTTCCATGCATCATGTTACTACAATAAGACCGGTGTGCAGCACAGTCTTATTTAAACAGTCCGCATATAAGAGCCGAGGCAGATGCGTTTGAGCTCATAATGTTAAAGTGCTCGTCTGTTTCATTCACCATCTCACTCCTCAACAGTTCCCTCTAACTATTAACTGTCTTGTCTAATGATAAAAAGGCAAATATCAATAAAACTAATATCATGTATACCATCTGCTAATATGTGCATATCTCATTTAAACAGATGTAATAAACCAACCTCACACAACTTCAGCAGATCCAGCATCCTGTGGAGTGCTCATAAATCTTCCTCTAAAGCACATATTCTATCAGCCTCTCCTCAGCAGTTCCCTGTAACTTTTAACATTCTATTCTAATGATTAAAGGCAAATATCAATAAAACTATTATATACTGTTTGCAAATATGCAGATATCTCGTTTAAACAGATGTAATAAACCAACCTCACAAAACTTGAGCAGATCCAGCGTCCTATGGCGTGCTCATTTATTTATCTCTAAAGCAAATATTCTATCTGCCTCTCCTCAGCAGTTCCCTGTCACTTTTAACTTTCTTGTCTAATGATAAAAGACAAATATCAAAAATTATATTATATACCATTTGAAAATATGCATATATAAACAGATATAATTCACGAATCTCACAAAAATCCAGCGTTTTCTTCCCGTCGAGTGCTCAACTAATATCTTCCTCTGAAGCATGTATTCCATCAGCCAGAATCAAAAATTTCAGGATCATGATCAAAAGTTCCTCTGATTCACAAATCATGATGGTCACTCCGTGACAATCCTAGCAGGCGATCCAGGCCGTTTAAACTGTCAGGAGATTGCCGATCGTGCTGGATCCGCACAAGCACACGAGTGCAACTTCAAAGTAAAAACGCTTCAC
This sequence comes from Myxocyprinus asiaticus, assembly GCF_019703515.2. Classification (NCBI taxonomy): domain Eukaryota; kingdom Metazoa; phylum Chordata; class Actinopteri; order Cypriniformes; family Catostomidae; genus Myxocyprinus; species Myxocyprinus asiaticus. Next base: position 43,036,191 of record NC_059373.1, read on the forward strand.
GTGTGCTATAAGTAAATGTCTTATTCACTATGCACTGTCAAACTGGTTTGATTTGGTATTTTTTGAGAAAATGCGATTGCTAATGTGGACATGCCATCCATGGTTGCTGGACTACTGTGTGTACTGTTATTTTCTTCTTCCTATCATATTAACAATTTCTCCATGTGCAAATAAATTACTAAAATTTGATGACAAAAGAAATCAGAAGAAACTGCTATCTACCATTTAAAATACAAAGTTAATGTTTTGTGAGAAATTGAGTAAATATAGTGCTAAATAAGAGTTTATTCATTTTTTTAAGTAATTTTATGTCTATGTTATTTACTATATTAAATTGTGTGATATAACGGCATTGTATTGGCTTATCGGCCACCCTGCTCTCTAGATATCAGCACTGTTCATTAAAAAAACCCATATCGGTCAACTACTAATATATATACACCAATTATAATATTAACATGAACAAAGCCAATATAGACATTAAGGATTATTCGTCAGTTTAAGGAAGTTGCCAAAAAAGCAAATGGACAAATGAAAAACTGCAGTGATGCAAAACGGCTGGATATGTGCAGTATTAACAACTGTAGCACACATCTTATCTCCGGTAGGTGAACAACATTTATGTAAAATAATAGTATAGTTTAGCTGGCTAGTTAATCAGAGTATTTCTTTACGGGCTCTAAAAGTGACTATAGATCGCTCCCACTAGGGCAGCACAATTAAATGAAAAACTAATCACGATTACGTTTACGGCTGCCACGATTATGTAATCGTGAAAACTCAATGGTTTCTATTTACAATGTATTTTTGCAGCGGTTGAGTATTCTAACCAATTACTAACATATCCGTTGAGCAATGAAATGGCAATGGCCAATCAGAGATGCTTAAATTAGTTCTCCATCCTATCAGTAATGACAAATGATCCTAATGCACAAGTTTTTAAACCATCTGAATGCCCAGATGCTTGCTTTATGTTCCACCTCTGTTCGCTGTGGCACATATAAATTAATGTTGAAGACACATCACCTGACACTTCATCACCTGAAGCTGTAAAACAAGAGCAAAAAGCACTTTGGAATTATTTTGGATTCATTGCATATTGCACCCCTCGCTTTGAACGTAGATGTTAAATACACTGCAAATGAGCAACACAACAAAACTAAAATGATCCCATTCTAATCAAGGCATAGACGTGGAGTAAATAATTGATTTATTATGCTGATTAGACAGCTTTGTTTTTAATGAGAGCATTCGTGAGAGTGCGGAACTTTGAATGGAGCGTCATTGAGCTCACGTCAAAATGCAGGTCTCAAACAGTGTAAACCTGCAGTGAGTGACAGCAGTCACTGTAATCAGAGAGTTTGTCGCATTGCTCAATTTCTGTGTACAATTTATAAAAAATGAAATAATTTTGATTTGTCATGTTAATAAGTAGGCCAATGTGAAATTGATTTGTACAAAATAGCAATAAAATTAATTCAGCTTAACTGTTCCAAGTTTGTTTTGGAGGTGTAGCCAACATAAAGAATATGGCATGAATAACAGATTTCAGGAATCAACGTCATTATCACGTCATAAGACCCATTTGCCACGCAGCTGGTATTAATAGATTTAACATTTTCACAAACTGCACAAACTCCGATCACAAATGACTGTTTTTAATTTCCAAAGTGCAAACACTGAGGCCAAAAATTATCTAACGATGATCTTACATGAACAAGATCACCACTGAAGATCTAACGGGATGAATGGTCCCCTGTCTCTCCACCAAAGGGCTTGTAACTTGTCAAGTAACTTGGTCAATTTAAATAGGCTGTTAATAAGTTTGAATATTGAATGTGTCATTATTTACTGTATGTGGATTAATAATTTAAGCAGTAATTCAGCAATAATTGAATTTATTCTATACCATAGATATCTATTTAAAATACTTTTTATTTGGCCTAACATTAGCAAACATTATTACAATATTTAATGCTTAAAAGATATTTAAAAGAAACTGGAGCGCAGCTCATATCCACCATTGAAATCTGCTGCTCTGAAGAACCACACGGTTGCTTGCTTTGTGACGTCACGGTAATTTTATATTTTAATCGACATTAATAATCGCGATTACAATTTCAAGGGCAATAATCGACAATTCTGATTTCTGCTATAATCGTGCAGCCCTAGATCCCACTCTAATGAATGAAGCTGCGAAAGTCATTTACATTTTGTCACTTAGCAGATATTTATTTAAAGCGACTTACAAATGAGGTACATAAGTATTTTGTCAAAGAAAAGTCAACAATTTTTGCAGTATTTCACTGTCAAGTTCTCAGAGTATCTGGAGTAGTATAAATGTTAACACAGAAGAAAGAGACAAAAGGAATATTTTTTTAAATACACTGGTGGCCAAAAGTTTGGAATAATGTACAGATTTTGCTCTTATGTAAAGAAACTGGTACTTTTATTCACCAAAGTGGCATTCAACTGATCACAATGTATAGTCAGGACATTAATAATGTGAAAAATTACTATTACAATTTGAACTTAAAACTACTTCAAAGAGTTCTTATCCAAAAATCCTCCATGTGCAGCAGTGACAGCTTTGCAGATCCTCGGCATTCTAGCTGTCAGTTTGTCCAGATACTCAGGTGACATTTCACCCCACACTTCCTGTAGCACTTGCCATAGATGTGGCTGTCTTGTCGGCACTTCTGACGCACCTTACAGTCTAGCTGATCCCACAAAAGCTCAATGGGGTTAAGATCCATAACACTCTTTTCCAATTATCTGTTGTCCAATGTGTGTTTCTTTGCCCACTCTAAACTTTTCTTATTGTTTTTCTGTTTCAAAAGAAACATTTTTTCTTTGCAATTCTTCCCATAAGTCCTGCACCCCTGAGTCTTTTCTTTACTGTTGTACATTAAACTGGTGTTGAGCGGGTAGAATTCAACGAAGCTGTCAGCTGAGGACATGTGAGGCATCTATTTCTCAAACTAGAGACTCTGGTGTACTTATCCTCTTGTTTAGTTGTACATCTGGCCTTCCACATCTCTTTCTGTCCTTGTTAGAGCCAGTTGTCCTTTATCTTTGAAGACTGTAGTGTACACCTTTGAATGAAATCTTCAGTTTTTTGGTAATTTCAAGCAGTGTATAGCTCATTCCTCAAAACAATGATTGACTGATGAGTTTCTAGAGAAAGCTGTTTCTTTTTTGCCATTTTTGACCTAATATTGACCTTAAGACATGCCAGTCAATTGCATACTGTGACAATAAGTTTCATTTAACGAACCAAATAGCTATCAGCTGTGCTTGATATAATGGAAAGTGATTTTCTTGAACCAAATGATCAATTTAGTATGATTACTCAAGGATAATTTGTTGGAGTGATGGCTGCTGGAAATGGGGCCTGTCTAGATTTGATCAAAAATGACTTTTTTCAAATAGTGATGGTGCTGTTTATTGCATCAGTAATGTCCTGACTATACTTTGTGATCAGTTGAATGCCACTTTGGTGAATTAAAGTACCAATTTCCTTCTGAAACAGCAAAATCTGTCCATTATTCAAAACTTTTGGCCACCAGTGTATATATAATTAAACAACAAAAAAAATCTTACCTTATCGGCAAGTCATGCGATTGCAGTGTTAGGTGAACAGCTTCATTGATTATAATAGGAGCAATCCAATATTCCCAATCTGTCCGCTGAGGAAATAATTATGAGCATCTAAACTACGATACACTTTCTTCGGCTCTCTCAGGTAGATGCACTTAATATGTCTGGATAAGTCACTTCAGGTTAATGTTTGATGTTCTTTGAGAACATTTGTTGACTCAAGAGTCTTATTTAAAGGATCCAGTAATGATACCCCATTGTTTATTTTCAGTTTTTGCACATATCTTATTTGTTCTGTCTTAGCTAGACTCTAAGTATGCACTCGTCATTTTATTTTCACAGTTTTGGTAATAAAAATGCAGCGGAAATGCTTCAGGACCAGATATATGTACAGTGGCATTCTAATTACTTTCTTACTGTTTACATCCTTAAAATGGTCTTTAAATGCTACGGATGAGTTTCTGATCGCCCCAAAGCCACTCATCCACCCAGTATACCCCTTCATTCACACCGTCTATGCCTCCATCCATCCCATTTGCCTCTTAGTCCAACCCATATGCCCCTTCATCTAGTCCAGTCATTTTTGTGAGTCTCGCTTGGAGCCAGTAACAGAGAAGGCGATAATGGCAACATTAGAGCCCAACTCACCCTTGGCTAAACCCTGCTTTAAAATCTATCCAGTCCTACCATAGCAACTGTTGCCATCCACCATATTATCAGACTAACTTTAGCTCTTTTGCAATGCAAGTCTAAGGAAGTCCAGTCCACTGACAATGGAACTGTGTTTTGATAACCAAAAATATGGTAAACGCTGTTGTTGGGGCACTTATAATAGTGCCACGAGGTACCCAGATAGTCTAAGGGTGTATTCACACTTGTAGTTCGGTCCTCTTGGTTCTCTTGGTCCGGACCAAAAAAGAAAATGATACATTTAGTCCTGGTTCGCTTAGCGTTCACACTGGCATTTTTAACACCGAACCTAAAGATACGAAGCAAAAGGCATCAGGAAAAAGTCACAACCTGATTGGACAGCTTTTATGTCGTATATTTTGTGATGGAACTTGCCGAACATCCAAAACAATGCTGGCTGCTGGGATTAATGCGCACGTTGGATTTATATATGTATATATGGTGATATTTTTACCAGCTGAGAACAAATGAAGAGCTAATAAAATGTGTAAAGGAGTCAAAACAGCAGCAGGAATTCCTCCATTGCACACACAAAGGAAGATATGCTGCAAGGACGGCTGACCGACGCCTGTACCGAACTGTAATGGGTAACATAGCTCCTATGATGAGAAGAACCAGGTATGCTTGAGGTCAGTATTAGGCAAATTACTTCCTGTTTTTGGTCCGTTTAGACGTCTTTGGTCCACGTTGCGTTCATATATCAATCGAACCGCGCCAGAGTTCATTTGGAAGCGGACCGAGACCCACTATTCAGGCTCGGTCCGCTTGTTTGGTGCACACCAAGGTTCGGATGGCAGCGTTCACGCTTGTTCAAATGAACTGCACTAACACAGCAGTCGCACCAGAGTTCGTTTTAATCGAACCAAACCTGCCAAGTGTGAACACACCCTAAGAGCTTCAAAGAAAATGGGATGGAGGAAATGGAAAAAAAGAGATGCGTGTGATGTAACATCAGGTGCTTTTGTGAGATGATCATTGTCCCAGGACAGCTGAATATTTCACACGTAACAACGCTGGAGAAGAGATCCGGCCGGATCACTTTACAGGAATAATAGTGGGAGTGACATGGTGAAGAGTTCTCACAGGAAGGAGTGAGTGAGGCCTGAAATCATGCGGCTTGAGAGGATTTTAGTTTTGTGTCGCACTGCTCATTTGCAGTGTATTAACCATCTATGTTGCAAGTGAGCGGCACAACATAATTCCAAAGTGCTTTTTCTTGTTGAGGTAATGTTTCTTCAGTATTAATTTGTGTGTGCCACCGCAAACCGAGGTAAATCATACAGCAAGCATCTGGGCATCAGACTGTTTAAAACTTGCACATTAGGATCAGTTGTTATTAATGATAGGACAGAGGACTAATTTAAGCATCTCTGATTGGCCATTGCCGTTTCATTGCTCAACAGACATGTCAGTGATTGGTTAGAATACTCAACGGATGCAAAAATACATAGTAAACAGAAACCATTGACGCAGTAGGAGCAGACTTAAATTGAACGCTGTAATCATCAGCTTTCACAATTACATAATTGTGGTAGCTGTAATTAGTGATTCGTTTTTCGAATAATTGTGCAGCCCTAATAGATACTAATTATTTCTGACTAAAGCAGTTTTGAAGCTTGTAATGCAGTGCTCCAGACTGCAACTAAAATGGTCGCAAATGTAACCAAAAATAAATTGCGACAATAATTTAAAATCTAGTCACCATTGGCGACAGTCGGGATGTGTGCTTTTATATACGGTTTCGTCAGATATCTTGTGAGTTACTGAATACATCTTTAGCACCAGTGTGTCACGTGCCGCTTTTCACCCTTTCTGTTGATGATGAGCTCGCTGGCTGCATGCAACAACAAACACGGTGTGAGCCATGATGTCCGAATCGTGAACAAATGACTCTTTTGAACCGGATCTTTATAATGAATCACCCGACCAGAGCTCGTTTGAACTCAGGAGCTCAGGTTAGAGGTTTCAATTCGAGTCACTTTCTCAGCGAATCAGCCTTCAATGAGTTCACAACTGGGTGCGCAGACATTTCAAAATAGTAGTCCCATGTGTATTTCGGCTTGTTTATAATGAAAAGTCCCATGTTATGTACCAAATCTTTTTTTTTTTTTATCCTGCTTATTATTATTTGGGATTGGAGTAACAAAATAAACTGCATCTGATATTTCATTCAATTTGCACTCTTGTAGTCTTCGTATCTGGGCCATCTAGTCACAGTAAAGAAAGACTAAGATTTTTTTTTTATTTCTATTATATATATATATATATATATATATATATATATATATATATATATATATATATATATACATATATATACATATATATATATATACACACATACATATACACACACACACATACACACACACACACTGGCAGCCAAAAGTTTGGAATAGTATACAGATTTTGCTGTTTCAGAAGGAAATTGGTACTTTAATTCACCAAAGTTGCATTCAACTGATCACACAGTATAGTCAGGACATTACTGATGTAATAAATAGCACCATCACTATTTGAAAAAATTAATTTTTGATCAAATCTAGACAGGCCCCATTTCCAGCAGCCATCACTCCAACTTATCCTTGAGTAATCATGCTAAATTGATCATTTGGTACTAGAAAATCACTTGCCATTATATCAAACACTGCTGAAAGCTATTTGGTTCATTAAATGAAGCTTAACATTGTGTTTGTGTTTGTTTTTGAGTTGCCACAGTATGCAATAGACTGGCATGTCTTAAGGTCAATATTAGAAAAAGAAACAGCTTTCTCTAGAAACTCGTCATTGTGATCAGTCGAATGCCACTTTGGTGAATAAAAGTACCAATTTCTTTCCAAAAGAGCAAAAACTGTACATTATTCCAAAATTTTGGCCGCCAATGTATGTATATATACTAATATATATACATATACATATATATATATATATATATATATATATATATATATATATATATATATATATATATATATATATATATATATATATACATATATATATATATATATATACACATATGCATATATATTATTTATTTGTGATGTGAGATCCAGCTTTTGATAGGACAGTTGAGGGACTCATACACAACTACTACCTACTACACAAGGTGCAAACATTCACTGATGCTCAAGAAGGGAACACACTACTATATTCATACTATACGTAAATACCTGTTATGTTGTTTCTGAAGGGCAGTACTAAAAAAAAAAAAAAAAAAAAAACTTTTCTCTCTTATATTGTATAAATTCTGAAAGGGGTGTGAAAACTTATGAGACAAAAGGGGAATGCAAATTTGTGCACTCAAACATACAGTATATATATTAAAACCCTAATAATGAGCTATCAGCTGTCTTTTTTTTTCGTCTTTCTATCTTATTTTTGAACAACAATCTAAATCAAGCAATTCTGTGATGTGGCAACTAAAACAGCCATTTGGCTACTAAATGTTTCAGTTCAGGAGCCAATGGCTCCTTAGTCATTTTTTTAGTCTGGAGCCCTGTAATATCTCAAAAAAATCTCAAAATGACAGAATAACAATGATAACAATTTTGTATCAAAATAATTGTGATTATCATTTTAACCCTTATCAAACTGTGAATCAAATAAAATTCACGTTTGGTGTGAAAAGGTCTTCAGACTTTTGTTTTCATTCCATTTTTTTCCCTTTGGTGGATGATAAACTGGGTTAAAAATAATAATAGCACTGACTTACACTAAAGGAGAGACACAAGCTCTATCCAGAGACAAGAACATCATAGAGACTTGGTAGTGGATTATTTTGACATGGGCCAATAAGTTAACAACCCAAACACCCTAGCAACTACCCAGAACATCCTAGCAACGCCTTAGCAACTACCCAGAACATCCTAGCAACGCCCTAGCAACTACCCAGAAAACACTAGCAATGCCCTAGCAACTACCCAGAAAACACTAGCAATGCCCTAGCAACCACTAAGAACGCATTACAAAAGCACAGTAACACCCTGGCGACCACCCACAAAACCAAAGTATTGTTAGGGTGAAATTGGTCGAGTCAACACCAATTAGGTTTTTTTTTTTTTTAAAGAAAATTGACATCGTTAATTTTAGTGATCGGCGAGGCTGATTGATCGGACAATATTTAGCCGTTTTGAGGCCAGTAACTGTGGCCTCTTGGCTGATAACAGAAATGTTAGTTCATGTTTCACTGCCATCTACCAGCAGCACTGATAATGGATAGCTCACGTCTTTGGTGAGGTCCATCAGTACTCACCCCAGTCCTCGCTGGTCAGCAAGTTATCAGCGCAGAAGCGGCTGTCCAAATCAGACAGCAGCAGCTCCGCGGTCATCATCAGCAAACACACCACCGGAACCAACACACAGCAGCAAATTACACTGGCGCTGACGAAGTCACGTCCAGCGGCTGGATTACCACATCACAGACGAGTCCGTCAGTTAGTGAAACATCCGAAACCGTGAAACGGGTCACTGGATTTATTATATTCGCTTAAATTAGGTTTAGTTCGTCATCGCGCACCGCTGCTCACTGACACACAGACAAGGAAACTCATTTCCTTAAAAAGTCCCTCCTCTTTTTTGTTCTGCGGAGCCAATCGGAATGTAGAACAGAAAATTGGCAGGACGGCTCGCCACACGGATAACAGACCAAATGTAATTGGACGAGCGATGAGCCAATCGTTTGACTGTCTAGCAGAAAAGGCGGGTTATAGTCCAATCGCCGCAGATAATTTTGAATGATTGCTGCAAGATCCAATAAACGACAAGCAATTTAGAAGTCACTGGAGATTGACAGATTTATTGACCAATGAAAGTCGAGCTTGTAACGACACGACATACTCTGCATCGCTCCTTTGTTCCTGATTTAATTGATTTCATTCCGAATTTCTCTCTTTGCACAAAGTGTGATACAGTCATTAAAAGCGAGTGAAGAGCGGTTTTAATTGGTATTCACTAATAAATTAGAGCTACACACACATAGAAGGTTCCTGAATTAGTAGCTCTTACACAACCCTCGGTTATTTAAGGTTATTCTTGTCACGTGTAGTCGAGCATGAGCACAGCAGCACATGTACAATGCATGACAGAAAAGGTGGGGGGAAATAACTTTTGCCCACAAGCCACATTTTTACCAGCGACTTATTTTAGCAGCCATTTTTTTACCAATTCAAATATACGAAATAACTAACCACATAGGCGAGTAATAGCAAAGGATTTAATCCTGTTAGATGCAATACTTAACTAAAATGTATTGAACTAAATGAAGAAGAACCCAGCCCTATTTGCTTTTGCACTGTGCCTGGCCTTGCAAGTGGGTTGCACAATTGTTTTTCGGATCCCAGTTTGGGCTGCCCCAAAGTTTTCGTGCTACTGTAGGTTTCCTGTCCTACTTCTTTTTTGAAAATACTACAAAGAAATAATGACAAAAATAATTAATGAGAACACAATACATGAAACAATATAGGCTATTTCCGCAAACTTGCCGCAACTCTTCACTGTCACCAAATGTTTGCTTCAGGTTCACCACTAAAGAGTGGCAAACGTTTGACAAACATTGGCAGGGAATACAAGCTCATTTGCTTGTGGAAAATAATGAGTGGCAAGTTTGTAAGAACTCTAGATTTTTTGTAATCCACAGTTTTCGGAAATTGAAAACAAGCGTCTGTTATAAATTGTGGAACACTTCTGTGTTCAGGAAAAAGGTGGATAGGGGTTTTCAAACTTTTGATACCAAAGACCCACAAATATAATGATCCCCTTGCTAGGAAGGGCCCCCTTCTAAAAAATTAAAAAGGCAGCAATATATTTTCATGCAAAAAGACCCAGCTATACTGTGTGAGAAAAATAGTAAGCATGAAATGGTAACACTGCACAATAAGGTTCCATTCGTTTATTTATTTATTTTATATTTATTTATCCTTTATTTAACCAGGGGCCAAGTTGTTGACCGGTGGGGGTCTGCCCATGTCGCCCATGCCTATATCCACTACTGCCATTACATATAAAGTATACATGTTTAGAAAAACAAAAACAAATATTTTTTAGTCCTTTGAACGGAATGAAATTTTCTACTGAAATTTTCCCTCTAGCCCTCCCTTGTGACCGCCGTGGGTTCCCTAGACCCCAGTTAGAAAACCCCAGATAATCAAACCCTGATTTTTAAATTAACTGTATTTAACACAACTGCCTGCAACCATTTTGGTGTGCGAGGGAGCAGTGCTAAATTTGTAAATAAAGAGGTCCCGGATCAAAGTCTGGTGACGATTCCTGCTGTTTTTGTCAATGCTGACGTGTATTTAACACTCAATCAGCACTGCAAGTGAGCGACGTGACAAAAATTACATTACTTCTATTAAAATCTGCGAAAATCTCTAGTCTACTTAGCAAGATATGTGGCGTCGGACTCTTGCAGTGTTCACACACAGCTTTATAGTGATAGTAGTCTAGTTGTGTTGTGGCTAGGGTTGCCACCTGTCTCATAAAAAAATGGTATGGTCCCATATTTAAAGCTGAAATGATGCGTTTTCCTGCATTGAAAATGTTTTGGCAGTCGCAAGCACATTCAGTGATATCACTATGTAACACAATTTTTGTTCTTGGGTAGTAAGTGTTATTTCCTAATTGCATATGCCTCAAAAGTATAGAAAATGGCTATTATTCCCCACAAACTTTGCTTTTGTGACCAGGACAGTGATATTTTGAAATTTACATATTTCAAATGAGAAAACGGGCAGATTTGGTTTTGTTCACATAAAGTCAGAAAAATACAACATGAATCCAAAATCCTTCTTTATCTTTGGTCCAACGAAGACACCGGCTTTGACCTTTGCCTCAGACAGCTTAGGGAAGAAGTCTTGAAGGTACTTGAAGGCTGTCGACTCCTTATCTAGAGCTCTGACAAATTGTTTCATAAGGCCCAATTTGATGTGCAGTGGTGGCATCAGCATCTTCCGGGGGTCCACCAGTGGCTCCCACTTGACGATGTTCCAACCCACAGAGAACTCGGTCCGCTGTGGCCAGTCCCGCCTGTGGTAGTGCGCCTTGGTGTCCCTGCTGTTCCAAAGGCAAAGATAGCAGGGAAACTTGGAAAAACCGCCTTGGAGACCCATCAGGAATGCCACCATTTTGAAGTCTCCTATGATCTCCCAGCTGTACTCATCATACTTCAAGGCATCCAGCAAGGTCTTGATGCTGTTGTAATCCTCTTTGAGGTGCACCGAGTGAGCCAGGGGAAGAGACGGGTACTTGTTACCATTATGGACCAGCACGCTTTGAATATTACTTTAGTATAAATATATGTTAATTTGGATTCATATGTTGTTTTTTCTGACTTTATGTGAACGAAAAGACACAAATTCGCCTGTTTTCTCATTGGAAATAGATACATTTCAAAATATCACTGTCCTGGTCACAAAAGCAAAGTTTGTGGGGAATAATAACCATTTTCTATACTTTTGAGGCATAAGCAATTAGGAAATAACACTTAACCCAGGAAAAAACAAACAGACGTTACAGTGTATTCATCTCGCATTCAGCACTTTAAAAACATTAAATATGCCTCTTATCTGAAATGTGCATCCGAGCCGTTCGATTGAAGCCCCGGTTTTTATACCGCAGTAAATATAGTTTGCGGCTTGATATTTAGACTTCTGTTGGCTATATATCCACCATGCCCTGTTGTAGACATGTAAAAAACACTGCATGTTATTCTTCATGATTTGTGAATTTGTGTGACATGGTCCTCTAATCCGCAATCAGTGTTATTTTTAGTGGAATACTTTTTTTTTTATAATGCATACGACTATATATCCAAAAGCGGAACAACTAGAAGAGTAAAACCGCTCTTGTCTTGACCAGTTGGTTTGTGAATTTTTGTCACAGCACAGTTTTTGTCTGTCAACCCTTGTTAAGTTGGTGATAATGGCTTTTAATGGCTTTTTCCAGTTAACACGCAGTCTGGGTTCATGCACATTCACTCGTTTTAGAACCTGATTTTTAAAAACTTTCACAGTCACATTTGATCGTGTTTGATTGTGTCTTGTTGCTCGATCACATTGCCTTGTGAAATAATAACAAATACAGTACGTGTCAATGGAGTTATAATCACCTAATAATTCTAAAAACTGTCCACTTGGAGAAGGAACTCTAGGCTCAAATAGACCATACTGATTTGTGTATTTTTTCACAATAAAGTTTTTGTCTTTTAACCCATGTTGGAGTTCTTGAGTCATCAACTCACCAGAAAAAAAAGTGGTAAAACACTAATTTCACACAAAACTGGATTTGTGAAAGTTTTCACAAATTTATTTCACTCATTTTGATGGCTTGGCATTACGCATTGGCATTGTGAAATATTAATTGTCAAAGCTATAAAAGGATTAAATGTCTTATAATTGTAAAAAGTAATATTAGCCTCTTTTCCACCATCTAGCCGAACGGTTTTCATTGCAAAATTGTGTCATTCCATGCTGATCCGGGCCTGTTGGCATGGTTACAATTTCTTTGTCTGAAATTAGGATTGGAATGTATGTAACAAATACGTCAGTTGGCGACGGCATGAGATAAACATTGATGAGAGTGCACTATAGAAGAAGATCACATGTACTATACTAGTTAAACCATCATCATAAAGGTGAATTATGGACCGGGCCAACATTGCCAGTGCCCAGGGGCCCTTGACTGCTAGGAGCCTGGGGGACCCTGGGCCGCAAGGTCTCGTGGCCCATCAACTTAAAATAAATATATGGGCCCCAAAGCCTAGACAAGGCCCCTTCAATAGGGCCCTGTGACTGTGAGGGCCCCAGGCGTCTTACAGGGCCGCTTTGCCTCCCTGTTTCTAATTAAATTATTTTGAGCCACTCCTTAACAGCACTCGTATCATATTTGTTACATGACTTTGTAAAGCCTCAAGATGTAGATTGGAATGCAGTTGCAAAAAAAGTCATATAAATAAAAGAGCCTGCTCCTCTCTCGCTGTTGCTTTTGTGCTAATGATTCACACGCAGGATCATGATTATATCATAATCATCGGGTTTTGCAAAAAAATTTCACTCAAACTGTTATCCTGATAATATCATTTGTAATGAAAAATAAACTATTAAAATTAGAAAAATCGGCACAGCTATTGACCAGGAAAATAAAAAAAGGCACTCCATGTCAAAAAGGTTGCAGACCCCTGCTCTACATCATCAACATAATCAAAACTTGGCTGAAAACCCGATTCTATGCAATGCACTAGATGTCTATTGCCTCCTGGTGAAAAATTCTGTACTCTTCTGGAAGAAGAAGATCTTGTAATTTCATTTCCAAAATTTCCTAAAATGTGATACAACAGGGTTTTGAGGTATATCTCTTTATCATCATTACATTATATCCATGCCCACCACAATAAAAAATAAAATAAAAAAGGAGCCTTGAAAATACTGACATAAACTTTTATAAGATAGGCCTATATTTAAAGTGTGAACAGCTAGTTATTTGACATACAGGTGCATCTCAATAAATTAGAATGTCGTGGAAAAGTTCATTTATTTCAGTAATTCAACTCAAATTGTGAAACTCGTGTATTAAATAAATTCAATGCACACAGACTGAAGTAGTTTAAGTCTTTGGTTCTTTTAATTGTGATAATTTTGGCTCACATTTAACAAAAACCCACCAATTCACTATCTCAACAAATTAGAATACATCATAAGACCAATAAAAAAAACATTTTTAGTGAATTGTTGGCCTTCTAGAAAGTATGTTCATTTACTGTATATGTACTCAATACTTGGTAGGGGCTCCTTTTGCTTTAATTACTGCCTCAATTCGGCATAGCATGGAGGTGATCAGTTTGTGGCACTGCTGAGGTGGTATGGAAGCCCAGGTTTCTTTGACAGTGGCCTTCAGCTCATCTGCATTTTTTGGTCTCTTGTTTCTCATTTTCCTCTTGACAATACCCCATAGATTCTCTATGGGGTTCAGGTCTGGTGAGTTTGCTGGCCAGTCAAGCACACCAACACCATGGTCATTTAACCAACTTTTGGTGCTTTTGGCAGTGTGGGCATGTGCCAAATCCTGCTGGAAAATGAAATCAGCATCTTTAAAAAGCTGGTCAGCAGAAGGAAGCATGAAGTGCTCTAAAATTTCTTGGTAAACGGGTGCAGTGACTTTGGTTTTCAAAAAACACAATGGACCAACACCAGCAGATGACATTGCACCCCAAATCATCACAGACTGTGGAAACTTAACACTGGACTTCAAGCAACTTGGGCTATGAGCTTCTCCACCCTTCCTCCAGACTCTAGGACCTTGCTTTCCAAATGAAATACAAAACTTGCTCTCATCTGAAAAGAGGACTTTGGACCACTGGGCAACAGTCCAGTTCTTCTTCTCATTAGCCCAGGTAAGACGCCTCTGATGTTGTCTGTGGTTCAGGAGTGGCTTAACAAGAGGAATACGACAACTGTAGCCAAATTCCTTGACACGTCTGTGTGTGGTGGCTCTTGATGCCTTGACCCCAGCCTCAGTCCATTCCTTGTGAAGTTCACCCAAATTCTTGAATCGATTTTGCTTGACAATCATAAGGCTGCGGTTCTCTCAGTTGGTTGTGCATCTTTTTCTTCCACACTTTTTCTTTCCACTCAACTTTCTGTTAACATGCTTGGATACAGCACTCTGTGAACAGCCAGCTTCTTTGGCAATGAATGTTTGTGGCTTACCCTCCTTGTGAAGGGTGTCAATGATTGTCTTCTGGACAACTGTCAGATCAGCAGTCTTCCCCATGATTGTGTAGCCTAGTGAACCAAACTGAGAGACCATTTTGAAGGCTCAGGAAACCTTTGCAGGTGTTTTGAGTTGATTAGCTGATTGGCATGTCACCATATTCTAATTTTTTGAGATAGTGAATTGGTGGGTTTTGTTAAATGTGATCCAAAATCATCACAATTAAAAGAACCAAAGACTTAAACTATTTCAGTCTATGTGCATTGAATTTATTTAATACACTAGTTTCACAATTTGAGTTGAATTACTGAAATAAATGAACTTTTCCACGACATTCTAATTTATTGAGATGCACCTGTATGCAGCTTGCTCTGTCATTATAAAGATGCCATGGTTTTATATTACAAGCTATTATGATGCAATTTTACTATAACCTCCTGAGATAGCAAACGTCAATATAGTGTTTGGTGTATTAAAAAACATGATAATAATTGATTTTATATATATATATTGTATTTGAAGTGCTGAATTGTAATGTCATACATTTCTATAGAGCAAGGAGAGGAAGTTATCATGGCCAAACTCACTAATATTTGGCATCACTGTAAATCCCAGAGTGTTCTCTAAACATGCTATATCTGCATGTTTGCCCTACATTATAAACAAATAACTTGCCTTTAAGAAAAGTATTGATTAAACTAGATTTGTAAAGATTGTCGAGACAATCTTGGTTTGACAAAACCTTTAAAGTTTAAAATAAAGCATAAGCATTCCAAAACAAACTCAGCTCATTTGAACATTGTGTCAATGTAATGTAGTCTTGGGGATTTGTGGCCACTTTGAAAGCAAAAATTATGCCTTCGCAGGGCACTTGGTTGGGAGTAATAATAATGGTAGCCAAGCTGTAGGGTCGTTCCAAACAGAATTTCCAGTCAAATAAATTGAATACATCTGATTATACAGGTGAAGACCAGTTTTACAAAAAACTAATATTTGACCATACTTTCTTGTTTTCATGTCTTTTATTTTTAAGTTTAGTTCCTGTTCCTGTTCAGGTCATGTGGTTTCATGTCATGTGATTTCCTGTTTCCTCATGTGTTCCTGGTCATGTGATATCCTGTTCCCCTCCATGTTCATGTGTCTTGTTTTCATTGATTCATTGTCTTATTTTTAGTTCAGTCTTGTGATTGGTCGTCTTGTTTACTTGTTACCCATGTCTGTGTATTTAAGCCCTCATGTTTGCCATTGTCTGTTGTCAGGTATTGTTTATGTAATGTTGTTTGGAAGTCAAGACTCTGGATTTCACGTTGGTGTAAATAAACACTGCACTTGGGTTCTACACTTCATCATCGTCTGCCTGTCATTGCCAGCGTTGTTACACATTTACATTTTACCTAAGGTACATAAATCCCTCACTAAAGTTCCTGGTTGCCCAATAATGTCTAGGATAGGATCACTGACTGAGCCTCTTTCCAACTTTATTGATGCCCATATTAGACCTCTGGTGACTCAACTGCCATCATATCTTAGAGGCACAAGTGATTTTCTAGAACAACTGTCTCTGGTTCAAATTGTTGATGATAATATCTACCTGGCAACTCTTGATGTGACTAGTCTCTATACTAATATTCCTCATTCTTTGGGATTACAGGCACTTAAGTTTTTTCTTAACACAAAAGAGAACAAATTGCCCCCCTCTGATAATTTGATAGAAATGGCACAATTGGTCCTTTCAAATAATTATTGTAGGTTTCAGGATGATTTCTTTTTACAACTTCAGGGTACAGCAATGGGGCAACTTTTGCCCATGATTACGCCAATCTTTTTGTGGGTTACCTAGAGTATCAATATGTCCATAACAATACAATTTTTTCTTCTAATGTTATTTTTTACCAATGTTAAATTTAATGGTAGTGAGGTGGAAGTATTCTCTTTTCGAGACTATTTGAATTCCCTGCATATTAACAAGTTCTGTCTTGAATTCAATCGGAGATCTTTAAACTTTTTAGACACATTGGTTTTACTTGAGAACAGAACACTTTCCACTTCACTCTATGTAAAACCTACTAACAAAAACAGTGTTTTGCATGCAAAGAGTTTCCACACAAGATCTTTGAAACGCAGTATACCTTATAGCCAGTTTTTACGACTGCGCAGAATTTGCAGCAATTTAGAGAATTGAGTGCCAAGCCAAAGTCTTGTACAATCAATTTATTCAAAGACAATATCCAAGAACAAAGAACAGTCATTCTTCATGCGTTATTTGTTCCACAACATACAGTCCTATTAGTGCTAAAGTGAAGGATATAATTAAAAAATATTTGTATGTGTTAACAGTTGATAATGTAGGCAAGGATCTATTTACTAACTTGCCTCTTTTTGTTCATTCTATAGGACAAACCATCTGGGACAGATTGGTTCACTCTGATTGTAACACAACAGTTGGATGGGATAAGACTCTTGAAGGTCCAAATGGTTTTCTTCCTTGCAGACATTGTCATTCTTGTCACAACTCCAAAAAGATTAACACTTTTGTTAGTTTTGTTACCAAAAAGCAATATAGAATTATTTGTTTTATTACTTGTAGTTCTACTAACATTATTTACCTTCTGACTTGTCCTTGTGGCTTGCAGTACATTGGCAAAACCAACAGACAACTCTGCACCCGCATTAATGAACATCGTAGTTCCATCTACAGAGGTGACCCAAAATCTCCGGTTGCCAGACATTTTAAGGAAGCCAGACACCCTATCTACACCTACCCTGTCTCTCTGTTTGTGGCATTTATAGAGTTACCTTGTCCTGCAGGTACTCGAATCTGGAACAAAGATTATTGCAGTGTGAAAGTCGATAGATTTTTCTAGTTAAAACAGAACAAACTCTTGCCCTTAATGAGACCTTACATCTTTCCTGTTTTCTGTTGGTGTCATTCCCATCCACCTGTTGTTGTTGTTGTTGTTGTTGCTGTTGTGTATACAATGGATTACTCCACCTATGTGGGCAGTACTTGTGTATCATTCATTTAGTGATTAAGTGATTAACTAGCCTTTTGTAATCCCTGATCATTATCTAGTAGCTCCAATCAGTGTCTGCAATCAGTGTAGCGCTTGATTTGTATGTGTATATACAGTATATATGCTATCTACATTGAAGATGTTAAGCACTGAAGATAGTCCATAATTGCTAAATTTTCTTTTCTATTTTTCTTTTATTTATTTTTTGTGTGTGCACGCTTAGTACTCTTGTTACTATACATTGTAAATCTTCAGTAAAACATTTTTCTCAATGGATCTTGGAATTTGAACCCTTATTTTTTCCTTTTTATTTATTTATTTATTTATTTATTTTATTGCAATTTTTATGGCCTGGTGTGTGGATTCCTTTTTTCCTTCTTTAATAAAAAAAAAATTACCATTATTTTTGAGCTCCACACCTTTCAGCCTTCCAAAGCTCACAGTGGAGGGTGAAGTCTTTGAAGGGAAAAGAGTATAGGGATGATCACTTCTGAATAGAACGCACCCCATAATTCAGATGAGTAAGAACAGATATAGCAGCGTGAGCCAGAACTGCCTGAACTCTTTGCAGAGTTTGTTGGATGAAGCTTACAAATGTGAAAGTTAGTTATATACAGTTCCATCAAATATCTTTTAAACATAAGCAATAATGCAGTGTGTATATTTGAAAGAATTTAGTTTTTATTTCGATACACACAACGGTATAATCAGATTATAGTGGTTATGACAGGTAGTTTTAAATTAGTTGGCACTGTTACATTTATAATCAGCATTTTTCAGTGTGTACACTGCTTTACAACCCTCTACAGATACATGATTAGAGAACATTTTAATCACATTTTGACTTTTTAAAAATGTACAAATTCTTTATTGTAGCAATAATATGATGTCATTATGGTATCATAATGATGCCACTGTGTAAAATTTAATGTCAGCTACAGATTTTCAACAAAAAATAAGATGAAAATAGAATTACACATCTAACATTTAACTTGTACTATGAAAAAAATTGCCTGTCCATTGTGACATGCATGATTTACCTCAGTGGGTGTCAAAAATAATTATTATTATTTTATACTAATACTAATACTAGGTTAACTTTAGGTTTATGGAGCAGAGCTCTGCATGGGTTTCACCAAACCCATCCATAGATGCTGTAGGAAACAATTTGTTAAATTCTTTAATATTTAAAGTGTTTGATGAAGTTAAAATATTTTATAATTTCTATAATGTCCCTTTAAATATATGCACGTTCACACATTTATCACACATTTTGTTACATACTTGTTTTTGTATTCATAATTTGCAGTATTTACAATATTTACATTGAGTTTATATTGCTAAGTATAAGAGCGCTAAAATTGTATAATGCCTCTTTAGGAACAGCGACTGCTCAGCAAACGTGTTTCAGTTGAGTGTTTATTTATTTATTTATTTTACCACATCTGCCCTATGTGTGATTAGAATTAATTTTGACTGGAAATAACAGAAAGAGTATAAAAAGAGACTTAGGTGGGGCCCTAAAAGAAAATTGGCCCCAGGGCCCTCACTATTCATAATCCGCCCCTGGCCCTGCAAAGGCACAACGCAACTTTTCAGATAAAACGAGACTATTTTATTTTCCACATTTGTCTTGACAATCAAAAAACTGTGACGCCATTTTTCTCAGTTTAAGTGTTATACTGTATATACAGGCATGTAGCAAAATCAAACAAAGGGAGTCCAAAACAGACTACAGATCCATGAAGCCTTGCCCTCTAAAGGATCGAGCTCTCAACTCCTATTGGATGAGGCACACCACAGAACGTCCCTCAAACATGACATCATCAGGACTTCAAATAATTCTGAAATGCTTCCAGAGTTGCTTCCAGCGACTTCGTTCACCGAATACGGACATAGCTTTTTGCTGCTCTCAGGTGTAGCCTCGTGGCATAAGGAAGTAATGTCCGACTTGAAACTGTGGTCATACAATCTCCATCTCGCTGGACGAGTTGAGATTACTCTGTGTTCAACCAAACACTCTAACGGATCCGAAGGAGACCGCCGAGCAATTCGCATCTTCATCCGTTGGCCTACAGAAGTGAAGAGATAAAAGATTTCTCTTCCATCTTCAATCAAGTCGACATTTCTGAGTTCTCCGCCAGCCCGCCGAGAATCAACAGCCGTACCGCCCGCCGACAGCGTGAGGAAACGGCCCCCCGTCATCACCCGAGCCTCAAGGAACCGGGTCAAAGTTAAAGGACGGAGGAAAACACATTCTACCTGTGTCCTCATGCGATTCAAGTAAGAGGTTACGTCTGGGCAGAGATAGAATATTATAGTGTGTTATTCTTGTGTTTCAAGGTTTTTGCTTGTACAGTTTACGGACCGCCATGTCCGCTCATTATTAATACTCAGGGTATTAATTATCACGAATTTGATTTGCTGTATTGTGGTCCAACCAAATTGGATTGTTGTGCAATTTCGCCGTCGCGGGTGAGACAGAAACTGAGTTCATCCATTAGAGTCAAATAACGCAGGACTTTTACGAACCCCGCTCGTAAAACCGCGTCTCTGAGTGATGAACACGGCTGCTTTATCTCCAGCTATCGCGAAATCAGCTTTCAGGCTGTCACTTAATAATCTCTCTCTCTCTCTCTCTCTCTCTCTCTCTCTCTCTCTCTCTCTCTCTCACTCACTAACCACACTGACACACACGCACACACTCATACACACACACCTTATGTGTTATAGGATTATTTTTATTTCCATATCTAATCATATCACTGTTTAGTTTGTAGTTGTAAGTCGGAAGTTTCTTGACTGCATTGTATTAATTATTAATTGATATTACTGCATAAATAAACTTTGTTTATATTACAAAGAGAAGTGTTTTGGTTTGCTTTGCATACGCCTGTGTCATGCTGACAGGATGTCAGTGCTCGGATTCAAACCTTCATTCATTGTTTTCTTTCCCGAAAATCGATATTCTTTGGATGTCGATTTTCCTAAGAAAACAATCTAATATTGAGACTGTTTTAATATTTGGTTATTTGTCCCTGATTCCAGGGTGGTGCCCCGTCAATGTTAATCCTTATTAATATTCTATTGATTTTTGATAATTGATAATTATCTTTGATTGAATTTGAATGATCAATAAGCTAGTGTTAACTTTAATGTTTCATCGATGTTAACAATTAACGATTATCTTTGATAATTGTTGATTTAAAGGATTAAAAAAAGCTAACATTGATTCTCATCAATGTTCTATTGATTTGAATAATTAATCATTATCTTTGATAATGATTAATTATTGCTAATAACCAAACTTGCTCCTAAACGTAGCACACTACATTTACTGGAGTCCCATATGAGGTTTTAATGAGTTAGATCCAATTAATTAATTTAAATATTGATTAATAACTACAGAAATAATTATTAATTATTTCTGATAGTAACACTGATCTAAACAACCAGTAAAGCCCTACACTTTTCTTGTGCTTAACATATATTGTGATATCTGAACCACAGGTGAACTGAATGTACTGAGCCAGCTGATTCAAAGATGAATGGAGTGTTAAATTAGTTAATTTCATTCTGGTTGTGTGTGTGTGTGTGTGTGTGTGTGTGTGTGTGTGTGTGTTCAGGGGAAGATACTGTATGCATCTATTGGTGAGCAGCACTGGAGACAGACAGACAGACAGACAGACAGTCGAGCAGCAGATAGCATGTGATTTACTCCACACTGATCACAGGCACAAATACGTCCTGAAAACTACATGTGCCCAGTGCACTCAAAACAAGCCTTCAGTTTATTTATATTCTCACTGATCACATAAGTATATGATAAGCATGCTGTTATTTTGCTTATATGTAAAAGTGACTTACAATTGTACAGTAAATAGAAAAAAACTGAAGACAGCTTAAATAGGAAGAAAAACACCACTGTTTCTTAGCTTTATATCTCATGCTACATATATGAAAGTGAATACCATTTTTGAAGATTTGTTCATATATTCATAAACATTTGCAATAAAACAAGTATTATATTTATGTTGCAGTTTAATTTCTTTGATAGATTAATGACTTAAAAATAAAAGGTATAGTAGGCTGTAATATAAATAAAACTCTTTTGATATGAAGTGTATAAACCTGTAATACACAAAGTAATCAGGGGGAGTGATTGGCTACAGTTGCGTATGTCACATCCACTGGTTCAGGAACAGCTGCCCTGGACTGCCTGACAAATTTGAGACTGGCATACTGCACTTGCACTGCCTGGAAAACAACAAAACACCCTAAACATCTGAAATGAATTCATGAATAAATATTATAATATGATAATGTAATACATTCAGAGCAGAAGAGCACCAAAAAAAAAAAAAAAAAAAAAGTTTACTAAAAACATACTGTATAAATGAGGGCTGGTATCTGACCCCACATGACAAAAGAAGTCAATGAAGAAGAAAGGTTTCTGTCCATTCTTACATCACTTTCTTGTTGATGCCGTTCTTATGCCACTGTTTTTATACTTATGCAATTCTTATGCCATTTTCTTAGTTGTCTCGTTCTTACGCCACTTTCTTAGTTATGCCGTATTTACACTATATTTATGCCACTTAGTTATGCCATTCTAATGCCACACTCGTATTTATGGTGTTATTTTGCCACTTTCTTAGTTATGTCATATTTACAACATTCTAATGCAGTTCTTATGACACTTTCTTATTTACACCCAGTGTTGGACTGGCCATTTGGAGCTCTGGGACTTTTCCCGGTGGGCCAGACCAGTATTGGGCCAGTCAATCGCTCCACTCTTATTTATTAAGTTTAGCCATTTACTGCTGTGCATGGACAGCACCTAATAATCCAAAAGTATGTTGAAACGCTGCTACCCGATTAAACCACACTACGCGAGAGCCGAGCGGGACCGGGCCTTCCTCGTAGCGCTGACGCAGCCCTGTGGTAAAAGAAGCACAAGATTTAAAAACCTTAAAGTCTCCGCGTAAAGCTTTTTGAAACCAGATTAAACAGCCCAACATTCTAAACAGCAGTGACGAGTTAAACTGGAAAACACTGTGTCATTCACGACGGTAATAACATTCTTTTCAATCCACACATCACCATACTTATTGCATTGCAGTTAGTAACACTATCTGTAGAAACTATGATGTTTTGGCAGAAATATTGTATATATTTGAAATATATGTCACAATAATTTTAATTATATGAAATATTGTATATTAGGGGAATATAAGTCACTTTTATGGCAGTTGTTTTTATAGTCTCTACATGAATATTGTATATCATAATTTTCAATTCCATAGTTTGTATTATAGAAACCATAATTGCATCTGGTAAAAAGGAACATGATTTTACCTGTGAATAACATGTTCTTACTAATACCACAGTTAAACGTTGGATAATGTGCAAGAACTGTGGTAAATGTTCATTAAGGCAAGTACAAAGGACAATTTAACAAGAGCTTAAGCCTGGACCCCCGTGAAATAAGGATGAAGCTTTTCGTCCTCTGTAAATATGTTCAGTTCTAATGAACTTTAATGGAAAAAGTTAATTCAATAATTAAGATCCTGATGAAAGATAAATATCATTTGCAATTCAATAATATCACTATATACAATATAATCAGTCCCCCCCCCCACCCCATAGATTTTTTTTGTCCCAGTCCAGCCTTGTTTACATAATTTTTATTCCACTGTCTTAGTTATATCGATCGAATGCAATTCTTACCCACCCTCAGATCTGTGTTTCCTTTCATACAGTTGCGGCAAGAGGCTGGCGAACAACCTGAAAGAGAAACACATATATAAAATTATGCGAAACATCAGCACACTTTCCAAAATATTCAACGTAAAGTCTACATATCTCTATGATAGGGATAAAACCTTCATAAGAGTATGATTTCTCTGCAGGGATATCTGTGCTATTTTAGCAGCTGGTTCACTGTTTCTTACCTCGTCTGTGAAAGAGGACACAAGTACAAAGTATACCGCAAAACCCACAAGCAACGTAAGCACACATCAAGAGTGTACTGCAGCCCACACTGTCTGATGCATCAGCAAAGCCCACTGCTTCAACATCTGAAACAAACAGCACAGGTTAACCAAAGCACAACAAGACTGATGAGGTGCAGTTTCACTGGAATCTGGAAAAAAAAAAATAAAAATAAAAAATAACAGAGAACAAAGACTAGCCCACCCTTTATGACTAGTAATAGGAATTCAAATTCGTTACTCATTAATATTAATGAGGTTATGTGTGGATAATGTAAACTAATCTTTTACTGTTTTAACAAATAGACATTCGTACAAGTAATTAGATTTTTTGAACCATACATTTAAAAATGTTAGTAAACACATGGATCAGTAAGTATTACCTAGGAAGATTGGTCTTTTGGTAAAGTTTTTGCCTCCAGTACAAGGAGGTTTGGATTCTAATCCACCCTGATATAACTTTTTTATTTAATAAACAAAGACTGCATCTGCACATTAGTGATTTTATACCATGAGCGGGGACCATAGACGGCAGGTGAATGAGGCTACCCCTAAAATGCGAAAGATTATTTTTTTTAACTGCAGGTAACGTTCACACTCCATAAAAAAAACTCCAGAAGAATAAATGATTTATTGTTTTTCACACAGATGCCATTACTCATATTGATCATTGTTTTAATGAAGGCTAGAGCAAGCATATTTCTGATTTGTTTTGTTAAATCGGCAATCTTGAATCATATGTAATAACCTCTGTCTTTCTTACCACAGTAA
Source organism: Myxocyprinus asiaticus (assembly GCF_019703515.2). Taxonomy (NCBI): domain Eukaryota; kingdom Metazoa; phylum Chordata; class Actinopteri; order Cypriniformes; family Catostomidae; genus Myxocyprinus; species Myxocyprinus asiaticus. Next base: position 43,060,966 of record NC_059373.1, read on the forward strand.
AATTAAATTGAAACGGAACCGCTTAGACCTGCATATCTGCTTAAATATAAGCAGTCCCACTCTGACATCAATTCGTCATGAAATGATTTCAAATGTTTTTGAAGTTAAGAAAAAGTCTAGTGGGGAGAGAGTCTTCTTCACAAGTTCAAGGAATGTGTAAGATGAATTCATTTTCATTATATTAATATCAGTGCTGGCCCTTTTCGAGTTTGATTGGGATGATTATTGATTTAAAAGTGAATTGATGTAGGCTCATTTAAAAAAATCTAAAAACGTTACAAACTTGGATTGACTTCTTTGCTACCATAATCTAATAAATAGGTTTTAATCCAAGAATTACACTACTTAATTTACTAGGAGTGGTGGTGGTGTAGTGTACTAAATCACTGAACTGGTAAGTAAAAGGTTGTTGGTTCAATCCCCACAACCATCACCACTGTGTCCTTGAGCAAGGCACTTAACTCCAGGTTGCTCCAGAGAGATTGTCCCTGTAATAAGGGCACTATAAGTCACTTTGGATAAAAGCGTCTGCCAAATGCATAAATGTAAATGTAGTTGTTAAAAATGTAAAATTAATTCATAATTATTTTTTAATTATACTGATCTAGGGTCAGCTTTTCCCTTCTCACTAGTAATAAAGGTTTGGACATGTGGTTGGGAAACTGATCATAGACCAGTAGTTACGAGCAATATTATCCCTGAGCAGCAATGAGAATTGTATTATTGTATTAATATAGAAATGCCCTTGCTCCGTGGCCAGGGGGAGACTAAGCCTCACACCATATATAAGGTGGGGACACATGTCTTTGCATTTTTATTTGTGATTTAACTGGAAAGGAGCGCAAGCTGCTCAACAGCGGAGCGAGAACAGTGCATGTCTGTTTGCACCAGAGAATATTGCCGCCCACTGTCACTCAATGCCACTGATAACAGCCACAATGAGCACTCATCAAAAAAAAAAAAAAAAACTCCAATGCTGGATCGCCACTTATTATAACACACACGAACTAAATGGAAACTTATGCACAAGAACCGGAGATGTTTCTTTTGCATTAACACTTAACCACCAAGAGGGAGAGACAAGATGGATATAGTGTGTTTGGATCACATGTGAAACAAGGATTGTGGCAGCGGGGGCGTGGTCGAGCGTCCGTCCGGAGAGAGAGAAAGTGGTAAGGGCGCTTACACCTGAGCTAAATTATGTCTAACACCTGTCTCTAATTCCAGTGAGCATGGGGAGAGCGGCATAAATGGCCATGCCACCAGTAGACAGAGAGAGAGTCAGGGACAAGAGACCTTATTGTGAAGCTGATGAGTTATTGTTGTGAAACAGTTGAATTATTATTGTGAAGCTGATGAGTTATTGAGAAGCTGTAAAGCGCTGATATTAATAAAGCCTTACTTGTGAAGAAACTGCTCTCCTGATTCTTCTTTTTTTTTTTTTTTTGATTTTCTCCCCTTTTTCTCCCCAATTTAGAATGCCTAGTTCCTAGTCCGCTCTAAGTCCTCGTGGTGGTGTAGTGACTCCGGGTGGCGGAGGACAAATCTGCGCATCTTATCACGTGGCTTGTGCTCAAAAGTTTGCATACCCTGGAAGAAATTGTGAAATTTTGGCATTGATTTTGAAAATATGACTGATCAAGCAAAAAAATTGTCTTTTGTTTAAGGATAGTGATCATATGAAGCCATTTATCATCACATAGTTGTTTGGCTCCTTTTTAAATCATAATGGTAACTGAAATCACCCAAATGGCCCTGATCAAAAGTTTACACACCCTTGAATGTTTGGCCATGTTACAGACAGACAAGGTGACACACACAATGGCAATTAAAGGTTAATTTCCCACACCTGTGGCTTTTTAAATTGCAATTAGTGTCTGTGTATAAATAGTCAATGAGTTTGTTAGCTCTCACGTGGATGCACTGAGCAGGCTAGATACTGAGCCACGATGAGCAGAAAAGAACTGTCAAAAGACCTGCGTAACAAGGTAATGGAACTTTATAAAGATGGAAAAGGATATAAAAAGATATCCAAAGCCTTGAAAATGCCAGTCAATACTGTTCAATCACTTATTAAGAAGTGGAAAATTCGGGGATCTCTTGATACCAAGCCAAGGTCAGGCAGCCACAACTGCCAGAACAATTGTTTGGGATACAAAGAAAAACCCACAGTTAACCTCAGGAGAAATACAGGCTGCTCTGGAAAAAGATGGTCTAATCTTTCTTGGTCTACCTGACCTTGGTATGTATGTATATATATTGTCCATTGTGTATTCTATATACAGTTTTTTCTTTTCAATATTTATCTATTTGTTATTCAATTTTAATTCTTTTTTAAAAGTCTTGTTGCTGTTTTTGTATTGCTGTGTACTGGAAGCTCCTGTCACCAAGACAAATTCCTTGTATGTGTAAGCATACTTGGCAATAAAGGTCATTCTGATTCTGATTCTGATTCTGATTCTCTTCTTCCATTACATCTGTATATAACAGATTTGTATTTGTACATACATTTTATATATATATATATATATATATATATATATATATATATATATATATATATATATATATATATATATATATTTTCTTATTGTGTATTTTTATATATACTTATTTGTTCTATTCGCTTTTTATTTGTATTCTATTTTTTTATTACCTCTGTCTTGCTGTATTGTTTGTGCACTGGAAGCTTCTGTCACAAAGACAAATTTCTTGTATGTGTAAACATACTTGGCAATAAAGCTAAAATGTTATTTTATTGCAATCTTGACCAACCAGTTTGGAGATTTCTGTCTTTCCCCATTCAAGTAGATATGAGCTGCACTTTCATGACGCTTGTTTACATAGAAAAATATCTGCCCAAATTGCCCAAGAGCATTGCAAATACATCCACCGAGTGGACTGACTTACCTTGAAAAAGAGACTTTGTTAAAAGGATCCAGAAATACATTTGGACCGTTCTTATCCCTTTGTTTTTGTTTATATTCTTGAAATGGTCTATACACATTTCCTTTAGATTTAACTTTTCCAGTATTTTTATTATTATGAATTTCTTGATTTTTAACATAAAAATAACTTTTGTATGTAAGACATGTTTTGTCCCTTATCTCAAGAATTAGTGACTTCCAGTTATTGGCTCATTTTGAGTCAGAGTGTCTGGCACATCTGAGAGCGAGTTATTACTGAGTAACTTGTTGATCACTGTTGACTTGAAACACAGACTGTTCCAACCAATTTAGTCCGATTTGGAGAAACACACACACACACACACACACACACACACACAGGCACACAAAGTCTGAGTCTTCTGTTTATTTTATTAATTTATTTGTGTTATTAAATTTTGATGTTTCAAATAAATGATTGATAACAAAATGATTATTCTATGTCTTCTCTTTGTAACACCAGGTCAGGTTTGACTGTAAGCAAAATGTGACATTACTGAAAAAAAAAAAAAACGGGCTCTCCAAAATATTAAAATACAGTACAAATAATAGTTTGATAATGTCTAAATATATATACAGATGCATAACTTGATAAAATGTTGAATTACTACACAGAAGGTGGTTGCATAGAACACTGCTGCCATCTACTGGCTATTATTGTCATAACATGATTTTCAAGTCATGTTATTTTTCTTTTTTTTACCGGATGTCAGCAATCTGCCCACAATACATGACACATTCTCATATTTTCTTTATGTTTCAACTTATGGAAATGTAGTTTTTTTACTGTAGAGAAGTTATATAAACTTGCTTACTTGCATTTGGAAATGAATGGTTAAATCGAGAAATGTACTGTATATGTAATCAGGGTTGGGAGGGTTACTTTTGAAAAGTATTCCACTACAGATTACAGAATACATGCTGTAAAATGTCATTTGTAATGTATTCCATTAGATTACTCAAGGTCTGTAACGTAATCTAAATACTTTGGATTACTTCTTCAGCACTGGTAGATTTTTTCACTTGTTTTGACTATAAAAACTCTGCCAGTACTGTAAGACAAAATACACATGTTAAAAATACATTCTCTGAAAAACCGAAATATCTTATGCAGTTTTGTTTCTAAAACAAGATAAATCAAACTGATCTTGTTTTAAGGATTTTTAGATATTTTTACAGGAAAACAATACAAAAATTATTATCAAGAATATGATTTTTGCCCTAATATCAAAGGTCTTACTAGAAAAAAAAGAAATTATGATCCAACGTGAATTTTCTTGATAATAAAATATGATTGTGCCTGGTAACGTGGATGTAAAATGGCTAGAAATAGCATTTTATCTTAGTGTAAAGCTGACAATTTACACAAGGTTTATTTCTATTTCTTCTGCTCCAGACTTACTTCAAACTTACTTCTCTGTCTGCTCGTATGAATGTAACACATCATAAGAAAGTGTTTCACTGCTGTTCAAATGCACTTTGGATCACATCATTTATATGTATAAATGTTTTTCATCTGAAAGGACTAAATATTAAATGACACAAATGACAATAAAATGCAAAGTAATCTCTTCAGTAATCAAAATACTTCTTGAATGTAACTGTATTCTAATTACCAATGATTTAAATTGTAACTGAAGTAGAATACAGTTACTTATATTTTGTATTTTAAATACGTATTCCCATTACATGTATTCCGTTACTCCCCAACCCTGTATGTAATTAAGATCTAAAAAACATAAAATCCCAAAAGAAATGCATAATTTTATAGTTTTTTACTTGAGGGAAAAATAATTATTATAATTTCTTAAAAATAATAATAAAATTAAATAAAAATAACACATGTACTGTAAAAATGACCGTGAACAGTTAAGTAAGCAGCACTTCTTTAAAAGAATAGTAGAGTTAAAATGTACGTATATGTTTGTGTAAAGTGGGCAAAGTGTTTTAGGTGATACGGCCCTGCAGTGTGTAACAAATACAGTACATTTTTAAAAGTACAAATATTCCATGTTGTCTCTCAAAGAACATGAACTCTTAAAAATCAAATGCATAATCATAATTAAAGAATGAGCAAAATTATGTTTAAAATACTGTCCTACAAAGGCACAATGCTGCAGCTACACATTTTGCGAATCAGGTCTCTTAGAACTGTTTTGTGACAGATGGTTTCTCTCAACTATGCTCAGATTTAGAAAAACAGAATGTGAAAATTTTATATTCCACATTTGACTGTAGTGCAACAAGTAATTTTTCTCAGTTTCAGTTTGTCATAGCAATTCAGTGTCTCATTTGTAGCCAGAATAGTTTTCAATGGAATATAATCAGACCACAGGATGTCAGCTACTAAAAGTTTTTAATGTCAACTACCCCTTTTTGCTCTGTTTATCAATTAAATTACTTTGTTTACATATACTGTAGTATAATTCTTTTAGTTTGTTTTTTATAGATATTGTCATTTAATATGAGAGAAGTAAAATAATAGTTAATATTATTATTGTTGTTATTTTTTGTTATTATTAATATTATCATTATTATTATTATTTTGCCCATTTAACACAAGGTCTTTTTATCTTGGATCTTAAATGTAACAACAGCACACCCGTTCTAGCCTTGCTTAGAAGTTAAAAACTTGATATGCTTTCTTCAGCCTAGCGAATAATGAAAAGAATGTAAATGGTAAAGTTGGTAACTCTTTACATTAATGTTCCCTTTGTTAAGGGTTAATAAAGAGACTCATTAATGCCAAGGAGCCATTTACAAATGCGCTATAAATCACTAATATAACAACATGAATAAAAATGTCCATGCAATAATTGCCAGATAGTTAACATTTTAACTCACATGTTACACATGTTAAATAATTAAACTTATTCATACTTCTATTAATCTAAAACATAAAATGTCCTAATTCATAATTTGTCGCAGCAAAAAAAGATTATGGTGAGATTAAAAGGAGGGATTATGTCATTTTGTGTTTACATTCATTAATGTAATGTCTTGACTCACTTGTGTTGTCACTTTGATGTCAAACGAATGGTTGTTAACAGTCCTAGTTACCAAAAGTTCTCTGCAAAAATACTTTTTATATCTTCATGCTAATTCACAGCCGATATCCTAAATAAAGCCTGATGACCATTAAACCAAACTCAACTTTATGTACATAGATTTCTAAAGTGTTGCCAACGGCTAATAAATGCATATTCATATGTGTCCACTTTAAGGTACATTTTTATAGGTTAATTATATTGAATAAGTCTTATTAAGCAATTATAACATGTGATATGAATTATCTGACTATTTGTGAAGAATTGCATGAAAGTCATCCTTTTCATTCATGTTGTTATATCCACACACCAATGATTTATAATACATGTGTAAAGAAGTTATTAGTCATTAATGAACCGCTTTATAAACTCTTAACAAAGGGAACATTAATGTAAAGTGTTACCATGATGTTCAGTTTAGAGGAGGTGGTCAGAGTTAATGGTTTGGGTTGTTTTGTACAATCTGAACAGTACTAACCTGTAAATGTGAGTCTGACTGCAGTCCCAAAATGCATCGTTCCTCTGATACGAGCAGCACAGTAATAGAGCCCCAGATCAGACTCCCTGAGGCCAACGATCACTAGACTTACAGACTCGCACATACTGTCAGCTTCCAGCTGAAAGTGGCTACTGTCCTCATTATGATCAATGATACAATTTTTTTGAATATTTCCTTTTGATGCAGATAAAAGTAAAATCATCTTCTCTGAGGTCAGTCGATACCAGGCCATAGCAGAGCTGGAGTTCATGTTACAGGACAGAGTAACATTCTCCTCATGTTGGATGCTCATATTCACAGTGGATGCACACATCAAATAATGTGTGGTGATGCCTAGTAAAAAGGACAAGAAGACTAAAGATACACAATACAACATAATCCTAGAATTCCTTAAATCAGCTGCTTGCAAACCAATATTATAATATATAAATACATATACAGTACAATAAATAAATCTATGATTTAAACATCAATAATATATTACATTACTAAATATATATATATATAATTACTCACTGATTAAAATGATCAAATTGAGAATAGATTTGCTCATCTTGCAATCTCTCTCTGATGTAGTTTAACTTTTCTGATAGGTGCTAGTTGGGGAATCTTACTTATAAATGCTTCAAACAACCACTAGCCAGTTCAGGTTCACACTTAAAAAAGTGCATGACTAGTACACTTTCACTGAAATGGGAAAATGTGTTTGCTGTTGCATAGCAGCACAAATGAGTTTCATTTTTGAGGAATGAGGAAATCGTAGTGTATGGTTTGCATGCTTATGACATCAGCACAAGTGGCACATGCAGTGTGCGTGCACACACACACACTTGTTTGTACTCCTATCATTACAAGGACTCTCCATAGACATAAAGATTTTAATACTGTACAAACTATAGATTATATCCCCTAACCCTAACCCTACCCCTAAACCTAATCCTCACAAAAAACGTTCTGCATTTTTACATTAAAAAAAATAAAAAAATAAAAAAAAATAAACATTGTTCATTATGTTTTAAAAGTCATTTGAATTACAGGGACACTAGGGGTGTCCTCATAAACCACAGCATAATACCCTCGTAATTACTAGTGTGTAACCTAAAACAAATGACCTTGTACCACAAAAACCAACTCAAACACACATGTACCCATTGAACAGAAGTTTGAGAAGTCTCTGCATTTTGATAGATACTTTTATCCAAAGTATATATTTTATCAGTACATACAGTCATGGGAAAAATAAAGTACACCCTCCTTGAATTCTATGGGTTTACGTATCAGGACATAATAAAAATCATCTGGTCCTTAGCAGGTCTTAAAATGAGGTAAATACAACCTCAGATGAACAATATCACATGACATAATACACCGTGTCATGATTTATTTAACAAAAACAAAGCCAAAATGGAAAAGCCATGTGTGAAAAACTAAGTACACCTTATGATTCAATGGCTTGTTAAATGACCTTTAGCAACAATAACTTCAAGTAATCGTTTTCTGTATGACTTTATCAGTCTCTCACATCATTGTGGAGGAATTTTAGCCCACTCTTCTTTACAACGTTGCTTCAGTTCATTGAGGTTTGTGGGCATTTGTTTATGCACAGCTCTTTTAAGGTCCCACCACAGCATTTCAGTCGGGTTGAGGTCTGGACTTTGACTGGGCCATTGCAACACCTTGATTCTTTTCTTTTTCAGCCATTCTGTTGTAGATTTGCTGGTGTGCTTGGGATCATTGTCCTGTTGCATGACCCAATTTCGGACAAGCTTTAGCTGTCAGACAGAAGCCCTCACATTTGACTCTAGAATACTTTGGTATACAGAGGACTTCATGGTCGACTCAGTGACTGCAATGTGCCTAGGTCCTGTGGCTGCAAAACAAGCCCAAATCACCACCCCTCCACCACCGTGCTTGACAGTTGGTATGAGGTGTTTGTGCTGATATGCTGTGTTTGGTTTTCGCCAAACGTGGCACTGTGCATTATGGCCAAACATCTCCACTTTGGTCTCATCTGTCCAAAGGATATTGTTCCAGAAGTCTTGTGGTTTGTTCAGATGCAAATTTGCAAACCTAAGCCGTGCTGCCATGTTTTTTTTAGAGAGAAGAGGCTTTCTCCTGGCAACCCTTCCAAACAAACCATACTTGTTCAGTCTTTTTCTAATTGTACTGTCATGAACTTTAACATTTAACATGCTAACTGAGGCCTGTAGAGTCTGAGATGTAACTCTTGGGTTTTTTGCAATTTCTTTGAGCATTGCACGGTCTGACCTTGGGGTGAATTTGCTGGGATGTCCACTCCTGGGAAGATTGGCAACTGTCTTGAATGTTTTCCACTTGTGAATAATCTTTCTCACTGTAGAATGATGGACTTTAAATTGTTTGGAAATGGCTTAAAAACCTTTCCCAGATTGATGGGCAGCAACAATTGCTTCTCTAAGATCATTGCTGATGTCTTTCCTCCTTGGCATTGTGTTAACACACACCTGAATGCTCCAGACCAGCAAACTACTAAAACTTTTATAGAGGTGGTCACACTTGCTGATGATCAGTTAATCAAGGGCATTTGATTAGCAGCACCTGGCTACTACTTAGCCTCTTAATTCCTATGGAAGCAGTAAGGGTGTACTTAGTTTTTCACACATGGATTCTCTATTTTGGATTTATTTTTGTTAAATAAATCATGACATGGTGTAATATGTCATGTGTTGTTGTTCATGTGAGGTTGTATTTACCTAATTTTAAGACCTGCTAAGGACCAGATGATTTTTATTATTTTCTGATACGTAAAACCATAGAATTCAAGGAGAGTGTACTTTCTTTTTCCCATGACTGTACAGTATGTTCCCTGGAATTCAGGGTTGGGGAGTAACGGAATACATGTAACGGGATTACATATTTAAAATACAAAATATAAGTAACTGTATTCCACTACAGTTACAATTTAAATAATTGGTAATTAGAATACAGTTACATTCAAAAAGTATTTAGATTACTGAAGAGATTACTTTGCATTTTATTGTCAATTGTTTCATTTAATATTTAGTCCTTTCAGATGAAAAACATTTATACATATAAATGATGTGATCCAAAGTGCATTTGAACAGCAGTGAAACACTTTCTTATGATGTGTTACATTCATACGAGCAGACAGAGAAGGAAGTTTGGAGCAGAAGAAATAGAAATAAACCTTGTGTAAATTGTCCGCTTACGCTAAGCTAAAATGCTATTTCTAGCAGAGGTGGGTAGAGTAGCCAAAAACTGTATTCAAGTAAAAGTACAATTACTTAAAAAAAATAATTACTCAAGTAAAACTACTAACATAAATAATTACTTGAGTAAGAGTAAGAAAGTATCCAATTAAAAGAGTACTCAAGTAGTGAGTAACTCGTAACTTTCACAGATGACATAATAGATGTTAACTCCCCTATATTCCATTACATAATACACATTTAACATATATTATAGAATTATTATTATTATTAATGTAAATTCTGTCATCATTCACCATCATGTTGTTCCAAACCCATATAAATTTCTTTCTTCCATGCAACACGTAGTAAATATTAGACAGAATGTTTGCCTGAGTCACTATTTACTTTCAGTGAATTTTTTTTTCCCTCCATATTTTGAAAGTGAATGGTGACTGAGACTGTCAGTCCCTAACATTCAGTCTAACATATTTTGTGTTCCACATAATGCAAAGCGTCACACTGGTTTGGAACAACATGAAGGTAGGGAAATGATGACAGAATATAAAATTATGGCTGAGCTATCACTTTAAAGGTGTAGTTCACCCAAAAATGAAAATTCTCTCATCATTTACTCACCCTCATGCTATCCCAGATGTGCATGACTTCCTTACTTCTGCAGAACACAAATTAAGATTTTTAGAACAATATTTTAGCTCTGTAGGCCAAAATCTTGATGCTCCAAAAAGCACATAAAGGCAGCATAAAAGTAATCCATAAGACTCCAGTAGTTAAATCCATATCTTCTGAAGTGATATGATAGGTGTGAGAAATAGATCAATATTTGTCATTTTTTGCTAGACAGCAGGGGGTGATATGCAGAGAAGTATGTGAATCGCCAAAACACACAAGAAGAAGAATGTGAATGTGAAGGTTTCTCATCCACACCTATCACATCGCTTCTGAAGATATTGATTTAACCACTGGAGTCTTATGGATTACTTTTATGCAGACTTATGTGATTTTGTTTAGCTTTAAAATGTTGCCACCCATTCACTTGCATTGTATGGACCAACAGAGCAGAGAAATTCTTCTAAAAACCTTCATTTGAGTTCAGCAGATGAAAGAAAGTCACACACATCTGGGCTGGAATGAGGGTGAGTAAAAAATCATTTTTGGGTGAACTATCCCTTTAAGGGCCCTTGTCAGATCTGGATGAATTTGTCAATAAGAGAAGTTTGGAAAAAATTTATAGTAATTATTACGGTGAAAATGTGAAAATGTCCCACAAGGACATTATATATAAAGCTGAAATATAAACCAAAGTAAGATAATGCTTTATTAATGCCTTCTGTCGCTATTTCATAGCTTTTAAAGTCCTGCGTGGATTCTTATTTCAGTGTAGTTACAGTTTTCAGAGTCGAAAGAATTTAGATCATTAGTTCTGTACAGCAGCACCTCCGCTCTCTAAATGCATATACACAGCCTAATGCATAGGGCACCAACCCCCGTGGTGGAACACTCGCTGTGTCTGAAACCGCCCCCTATCCACTATATAGTGCACTATTTCGAGTGTCCGCCATTTTGTAGGATTGTCTGAATTCTGAGTGAGCCACTCGTTCCTTACTTTTGTTCACTCATTATTACCCACAATGCACTCTAATTTCGACTGTACTTTTGATGTACACTTGACAACGGTTAATTGCCCACAATCCACCATGGGGAACACGTACGAGCTGGGAGTTTACTGCTTCCTTCACTCCTGCAATGTTTTCTTTCATGTTGAATGTATTAAATTACTTTTTGACAAATCATTACTTGATTAAAATAACATAATAGCATACAGAGAGGCAAAACAAACAGATACATTTTAAAATGTATTTGATCAAATGTGTTTACTCTTTATATTAACACACAGTATATATTAAAAAAGACAAACAGAATGAAGATTTATTGTATTAATATAATATTTAATAAGAATAACAAGTAAGGCCCAAGTATTTTAAAAGTTCATATGTGATGTTGTTTCTGTGACAGCCCCAGAGATCCGACGATTTGTGTATACGTCAGCGTCCCAATTCACTCATTCATTTCGTTCACTCACTGCTGAGATATAGTGCACTAACTGCCATTCACTATATAGGAAATAGTGAACGAGTGAACGATTTCTGATACAGCCACTCTCTTCGCCATACGATACATCTTTCGCGCGCGCCTCACGCACCTCGCTGTACACGCGCAGAAATGCTGTCTGTTCTATGGAAAGCCAAGAGGGTCAGAATTCACGTTTTTTGTATCTCCGTATTAAGCGTTGAAACGCCGTACGCCGTCACGCGTTAAGTTAACGCGCGTTATTTTAGCGCCTCACGTAACTTAATTAGCGCATTCATTTGCTCATGTACATAACTCCTCCTCTATAGCGTTTGCTGTATCTACGGCAAGTCGGAAGATTCAAATCATTAACGGCAACGATGAACTTTGTCTCGCAGTGCAAACGCACATTAAATGACTGCAGCCGAGTTTTGTTGTCAGATAATCCAGGACCTGATGTCCTTCTGTCATCATTAAATAGGTAAAGATTTTGTCTCCGCTGTCCTAAACTCAACTACTCACACAGAATCTGACTCAGGGTTTGAGTTCAGGTTTAATAGCTAGGTGGCTAACTAAGCTGGCTATGGATTTTCACACACTTTGCAAGCTAACTAAAGTAGCAATTTTTTTCAAAAACGTGAAAAAACATTCTTAGTGATTCCAAACTCCTGAAAAGTTGTGTGTGTGTGTGTGTGTGTGTGTGTGTGTGTGTGTGTGGTGGGTGGGTGGTAGGTATTGGAAAAGCATTGATGTACTCATTCTCATAACTATTTTTACATTATATTTACTTTTTCAGAATTGAAACCATGCAGAGGAGTCTGGAGTGGGCAAGGGGGAGGCTTATAAATGCCCAGGCTGCAGATGAAATTATCCATGGGATAACAGAGTTTATTCAGATGGTTCAGAATTTACATGAAGGTAACTGACATCACACTGAAAGGAAACTCCATTCAAAGATAAGACAAGACACGATTTTCTTGTTGAGGTTGTTCCGAATAGTAATTATTGAGACAATCATAAAATCGTTCAAAAATCATCCAGTTCATGGAAAAAAATTTTGTTTGCTTTGCTACTCAGTTTTTCACAAAACAAAGCATGGCATAATAATATTTCTTCAGACGGATCTGGGTATCGACCGCCATTAATTAGTAATGGATCACGAGGTGCACCATCTTATGCCATTACTCGGAGTCAGCTGTCATTTCAGAGGTCTTGCAGTTTTATAGTACCACAGATGGCAGATATTCTCCACACATCTACAATCAAAAGATGATTAAGGTAAGTTGTGATTGTATTACATACACTGTAAAAAGTGCTACCCTGCAATGTTTATTTGCTCTTTATTCATGATCTAACCCATAAAATGTGTTCTGTTGGTGTAACCTAATGTAGTGAGGCTGATTCAGTGATGTTAAGTCATATTTTTGAGTTTAATAAAATGAATTAATTTTCATTTTACTATATGCACACATTTTAGGTTAACAATTTTTTGTCCGTAAAGAAATAGTTATACAACAGCTAGTTCCGGTCCTCTAATCTGATTCACACACTTGAATATTTAGTTTTTGCATCACATAAAATTTAAATGAGTAATCCAATGAACATTCAATATTTTTTGATTTTTATTTTGCTGTCTGATACAACAGTGATCTTTTACTTCAGTATCAGCGTGGATGTAGCTTAATGCAAAACCAAACAATACCATTTTAAACATACTTTATTTGGTATCTGTCGTGTGTGGGGGTCTGGGTTACAACAAGCAAGTGAGAAGTACCTTGTAGAATCAAACATTTTTTCTAGACTACTGCTTTGACTATAGTAAATCAATTATTTCAAATGTATTTTTCCAGAAGTACTAAACATTTTATTTACAGTCAATAGTGTAAGTTTACACACCTCTTTCATAATTTATATAAATATTAGAGATATGAGAACATTTTAATGTACTGTAGTAATGCCCTTTAGAAGCTACATAATAGATATGTACATAAATCCCACAAATACATACTAGACAGGGAAAGTATAGAGGAGACAGGAAATCACAGGGGAGAGGAGTGGGAATGGGATCAGGAAAGGACCTCACGAACCAGGATTTGAAATAGGGTCACCCGTGATTCATCTGCACCATGTCGGAGCATTGCCCATAAGGCTATGGCTCTGACGACGTCCTCTTGTTTTTTAATGTAGTGTGTTGCCTTATTGAGAATCAATGAATGTTTGCACCATTTGAAAATGTTATGTTTCAGTGCCTTAATTTTCTTTAGTGGACAAGTCATTTTTGAGAAGAATTACAGTTTGCAGAAAGTGCTAGGAAACCAAAGAATACGCAATACCTTATGGATTTTTGTGGGTAGATTCAATGCTCAGGGTCTCGTACACAACTATGCTAAAAGACACAAACGGTCACTGATCATCGAGGAAGCAACACACAAAATTAAGAATCAAAGGGATATAAACTTTTGAACAGGATCATTTCTGTAAATTCAGTTATTTTGTTTTGTGTAATATACAGTTGGTACATATCTGTCAATTGTAATAATAATAATAATAGTAATACCTTTTATTTATAGGCACCTTTCAAGACACTCAAGGACACCTTACAACATAGAGGCAAATCAATAAAATACAAAGCAAACATAAAAACACAAACATACAATTATATAAAAAGAATCAATCAATAAAAGCTATTCTAAACAGATTAGTTTTAATCTGAGTTTTAAACTGGGAAATAGAATCCAACTGGCGAATATGCAGTGGTAAAGAATTCCATAATTTCGGCGCAGAACAACTAAAAGCCCTAGCACCGAAATAACTTAATTTAAAATTTGGAACAGTCAATAAGTCTACTAAAGATGATCTTAAAGAACGTGAAGGAATGTATAGTTGAAGAAGGTCTGATAAAGAGGAGCCAAATTATGAAGATCTTTTTAGGTGAGCAACATAATTTTGTAATGGACACGAATACGAACAGGAAGCCAGTGTAGTTGAAAAAGAATAAGGTGTAATATGGTCAGAAGTAACAATCCTTGCAGCTGAGTTCTGAATTAATTGCAGTCGGTGAAGTTGTTTTTCAGGAACACCAAATAAAAGAGAATTACAGTAATCAATCCGTGATGTTACTAGGGCATGAAGAAGGACTTCAATACTATACTTCATCAGGGCAGTAATAAACAAAATGCAAATTTTAAGATTGCACTTTTTAAATGATTTTACAAGGGAAATGTAAACTTTTGTCTATATGTCTAAAATTTATAATGGGGACAAAATTACTGAGTGCATTTTTATGATCTGTTAAGTCTATTTTAAGGATCCTACTACTCCATATTAAAACCCATACTCCCTTCTTGGATTTTTCTTTTCAGGCACTTCAATATGTTGCAGTCTGCTTCCTATTCAGACATGACTGATTCAGCCTTGGATGAAAAAATTCGGGACCTGGTGGCTGGAAATGATCAGCTTGGCCCAGGGCTGTCCGGGCGCAACTGAAAGGAGAGGGAATCTGGGTGCAGAGATGGAGAGTGAGGATCAGTTTGCAGCGTGTCAACCGAAGGGCTGCAGCCCTCTGAGCATTGTCTCCAAGACTCCATAGAAGGTCTTACCTTGTCGCAGGACCTAATTCTTTATGGCATTTGGATGGAAACCACAAACTAATAAGGTTCATGCAATTCTCACCAGTTTCTTTAAGTTACCCATTAATTATGTTTATTAAAATCTACAGTAAAATGTTACATAGTACTGATGTGTTGGGCAGTAATTTTCTAGTTCTCTTAAGCTGTTGTTTTTTTGCAGCTAACTATCTAATATATTACTAATTTAGATGGAGGATCGTCATTCATTGTGGCATTGATGGCTACAGTCGGCTCATCACTTTTCTCCATGCTGCTAACAACAATCGCAGCAACACTGTGATGGATTCTTTTTTGGATGCTGTCTCCAAATATGGAGTCCCTTCCAGAGTGAGGACCGACCATGGTGGAGAAAATGATGCAGTTTGCTTGTTCATGAACTTGTTTAGAGGCACTGGCTGAGGTAGTGCTCTAGAGGAAGAAGCACACACAATCAGAGGATTGAGAGACTCTGGTTGGATCTCTGGCGTGGCATGACAAATGTCTACTATGACCTGTTCCGTTTTCTTGAGACTCAGGGCATTGTGGATGTAGACACTGAAATGCACATGTGGGCTCTGCATTATGTCTACATACCAAGAATTAATAAAGACTTGAAAAATTTCTCAAGGCAGTGGAACAGCCATGGTTTGAGGACTGAGGCGCACCAGACCCCTATGCAGATTTTCGTCCGCGGTTGCCTGGCACAGCAGAGACGATCAACAACTGCAATGCAGGGCATATTTGGACCAAGACCCTCAGACTCTGCTGTAGGAATGACTGCTCCAGCACAAGATACCAGCGAGAGCCATTCTGTAACTTGATGCACTTGATGTCCATTGGCCTGAAAGGCTAACTCTACCTCCAAACCAGTTCACTCTGAGTGATGAGGAGATGCAACAACTTGTGGGGCAAATTGATCCACTTGGAGGCTCCTGAGAGAATCTTGGAATGGATGTCTTACAGAATGTATGTTCTTTTCTGGGAAATCAGATGACTTAAAGTACATTTTAAAGCAATAATTCACCACTGGAGTCATATAGATTACCTTAAAGTTAGCATGAAATCAAAATCGACCCCATCTATTTTCTTAATGCATGTTACTGGTCTTGTTGTGAATGATTCATGCTGTTTTGTTTTATTGCTTTATTTTTGTCCTTAATCTTTTTTCGAAATATAACTCGCTCTTCCGGTGAAGCAACAGACTCATTTCTGGTGACATACGCAGGATTTCACCAATCATTCAGTCCGCTTTAATGCTGGCCCTTCAGCCTGTCATGTACACAAACCTTGCTGGCATCAAAGCAGCTAAAATGTAGAGATGAAGAGGTGTCGTAACTTCCGCTACTTTTCATTTAATTTCAAAGTTGTGACTTTAAAGCTGCCTTTGTGCTTTTAAGAGTTTCAGAGTTTGATCTCCATTTGCTTGTACTTTATGGAGAAACAGACTCTATCAAAATATCACACACATCTGTTGCGGTGTGAATAAACAACTGTTTATTTTATGATGAAACATCAAAACAACTTAAGTATTAATTGTGTAAAAATAAACCATCCCACTGTTTTCATTCCATGTGTATTTTCCTTTTGTGACAGTTCTTACTTGTATTCTCATTGTTTACATATGTGGTGGTGTAAGATTAAACAATTGTTTTTGTACATTTAATTCATTTTGAATTAACTCTGTCAAAAATGTGATGAAATTTACAGATCAGAGCTTGTTGCTCCAACAAGGATAAAGTAAACGAGTTTCCACAAATGTTAAGAACACTCTAAAAAGTGATATTAAAGGAATAGTGTGCAAAAAAAAAAAAAAAACATTTATTCACCCTCATAATTCTGCAGATTTTTAGAAGACTTTTCAGCTGTGTAGGTCAATTTAAAGCAAGCGAATTGTGGCCAGACCTTAGAAGATCCAAAAACACAAAGGCAGCATAAAATTAACACTTCAGTGGGTTAATCAGTGTGAGAACAGACCAAAATGTAACCTTTTTTTCTCTCTACATCTGGTTAAAATTACTTTTAGCTGTCTTTATGTGCTATTTGGAGCTCCAAAGGTCTGTTCACCATTCACGTGCGTTGAATTGATTTAAATTCTTTATAAAAATCTTTGTGTTCAACAAAAGAAAGTCATACACATCTGGGATGTCATGGGGGTGAGTAAATGATGATAGAATGTCAATTTTTGGGTGAACTAACCCATTAACACATTCAGAGACAGAACAAATAAACAATTACGTCAACATGTTCACAACAATTAAAAAAAACAGTCAACTTCTATATTACACCAAACGTAGGTGACTGTAAAATGCCACTTTCCATATATTTCATAAAGTCTTCATAAGTCTTATGCATTGGCAGCCTCAAAACAATGCTGCAGGTATTTGCTTCAGGGAATATTCTAGCCGCTTCATTCCCATGCTGGTGTAGAAACTCTATTTTGGGTTCTACTGGGAAGCCCAGCCTAGGAATGCAAGTAGATCCTGATGCAAACGCAAGAATTTTTTCCAGTGTCAGAGGATATGAATTTCCTTCTGTGGAGTGGAAATCACTAAAGGAATTGTGAAAAACACAAAAATAATGTTAACCACTAAACAGATGAAGAATGGTTTCTAAAGCAATAGTCCATGCAAAGAGACTAGACCAGGCCCAGAAGAGGACCTCAAAATTACTTAAAATTAGTTACACTAGAAATGTAAGGTTTGTCAATCTGAAGTATGAAGATCTTGCAGGCCCTCCAGTCAGACATACAGACAGACAAATACCATCTTTGAAGGTGAGATTTGAGAGCGGCTGTATAAAAAAAAGATTATTAATAACTCAAATTTAGATCTGTTCCTTCTACAAAGCTGTCTTATACCTTGAGAATAAAACAGTCAGTAGTTGCCATCTGCTATGACTGTATATATAAAAAAGAACAGTGCTAAGAGCACTCTTCAAAATTTCTGCTTTTGTGTTTCATGATAAAAAAGGAAAGATAAATGAGTTCGGAAAGCAGGGTTGTGAACCATTCAGAACTGAATGAAGAATGCTAATTCAATGCACTGTATGCACAATCACTTTTGCATTTTTCCTCAGGGAGCATCTCTATCTAGCACTCTTTCTTTTCGATCTATCTCTCTGTCTGTTGGTCTTGTCCATAAACTTTATTAGTCCAATTTACATTCTTAGATTACTGACTAGAAACATCCTAAGCTAGCTTTGATGTAAAGGTTAAAAGTTATGTAAATACAGTATATAACTAATAAATATCATGGGGGGAATATCACATATGACATCTAGTAAGTAATCATTTTGTTTTACGACAGATAGGACATAAAGTAGCTGTAGTAGCTTTATGCTGCATCCCCCCAAAAATTATTAAATAAGTGCACCAGACACTTTTTTCAGACAATTACAGTGTAAACAGCATTACTGATTCTAAAGGAACTGATTTGCTGATGTGACTCACCGTTGCATACAGTGTAGACAAGGGGTTTGGGTGAACTAACACACTGCAGTAAGTGAATACCAGTTTGTGAATTAAAGTTAGTAAATAGGGTCTTGGTTAGCCAAAAGTCGGCTGCAGTCATTTAATGTGCGTTTGGAATGTGAAACAAAGTTCCTCGTTGCCGTTGATACAGCAAACGCGATAGAGACGGAGTTATGTACATGAGCAAATGAATGCGCTTGTTAAGTTACGTGAGGCGCTAAAATAACACGCGTTAACTTAACGCGTGACGGCGTACGGCGTTTATGTGACGCCTTCAAAACTTAATACGGCGATACAAAACACGTGAATTCTGACCCTCTTGGCTTTCCATACTGTTCGCCTTCTAGTTGTCAATCACGCGAACAGCAGAGCCAAGGCATCTATAGCGGCTCAGTGCGCGCCTCTGTGTGAACTTCCGCTCTCATAAAAGTCCCATTCAATAATCTCTCAATAAATTATGCATTAATTAAAATTAAACCCAGTAATGTAAGGACAGGAACGCCGCCCATTGTAAAGAAGTAAAAAAATGTCATTAGAAATTTACTTGAGTGAAAAAAGATGTACCCACTTTTAAACCTACTCTAAAAGTACTTTTCCCCCAAAAAAGTTACTCAAGTAAATGTAACAGAGTAAACGTAGCACGTTACTACCCACCTCTGATTTGTAGCCATTTTACATGCACGTTAACAGGCACGATCATATTTTTTTAATCAAGAAAATTCACGTTGGATCATAATTTCTTTTCTAGTAACACCTTTGATATTAGGGCAAAAATCATATTCTTGATAATAATTTTTGTATTGTTTTCCTGTAAAAATATCTATAAATCCTTAAAACAAGATCAATTTGATTGATCTTGTTTTAGAAACAACACTGCATAAGATATTTTGGTTTTTCAGAGAATGTATTTTTAACATGTGTATTTTGTCTTACTGTACTGGCAGAGTTTTTATTGTCAAAACAAGTGAAAAAATCTACCAGTGCTGAAGAAGTAATCCAAAAGTATTTAGAATACATTACTGACCTTGAGTAATCTAACGGAATATGTTACAAATGACATTTTACAGCATGTATTCTGTAATCTGTAGTAGAATACATTTAAAAAGTAACCCTCCCAACCCTGCTGGAAACTGTAACAAACCCAGCTGCCATATCTCAAGTTCACCACCAGAGGTCATCATCACCTGAATACTGACTGCTTCTGATTCCACACACCTGAAACTCTGCTCAACTCTGTATTCATTGCAAAGTCTTGCCTTTCTTTGAAACTGCATTTCTGAGCATTTTACTCCAGCCTATATTTACCCTGTTGGATCTATTGCCTGCTTATCGGATTACTCTCTCTGCCTGTCGATTTCAGAATTGTTTGCCTGCCTTGTGTACCTGGTTTGGATTTTCTGCCAGTGTTTATTGGATCTTTGCCTTTGCCTGCAGTATTGGACTTGTTTGCCTGTGCTGTTGGATTTTCTTGGTTTGTTGATCCCTTGCCTGCCCTCTGACTAACGTTTGTTCTTATTGTGTATGCTGTGTGTCTTTTAATAAACTCTGCACATGGATCCTAATACTTCCACCTAAGGCTTGTCATTATAGAAGACTTTGCCCAGCGGAGTATCAGCGTTTGCACTCTGAACTTGCATTACAGGCATCAGTACTACTGAAGCACCACAAACAATTGTGCAAGTTGACTTCACTCACCAAGGAAATTGTGAGGTTTATGCAGTCTTCCGCTGCATACTCAACATCTGCTTTCACTGACACTGATCCATCATCCCACGCAGCCACTCCCACATCAACAATCTCCATCTAACCCTAACCCATGTCTTGCTTTCCCTGAAAAATTTGATGGCAACCCTGCCCAGTGTAAAGGATTTTTAATGCAATGCTCAATCTTCTCGGCTTGCTGCGTGGAACAGGCCTACAGTCCTCGGCATCGCCCGATGCCGGTTGCCGGAGGAGGGGATGTCATAAGCGGTGTGCGAGTAAGCGGAAGCGTGGCAAGAGGGCAGGGGTCCATGCTAGGCTAAAAAAAAATCCTAGCCGGCTGGCTCTCCCGTCTATCCTGCTCTCAAATGTCTGCTCCCTGGACAATAAATTGGACTACATCAGACTCCTGAAGACTATGCGACATGAGTTTAGAGACTGCTGCATCTTTGTTTTCACGGAGACATGGCTCAGCGACAGAGTTCCGAATGCTGCCATTTAGCTAGTTTCCTGCCAACAGAAATGCAGCACTGTGCGGTAAGGCTCGCGGTGGTGGCTAATGTGTTTACATCAACATGGAATGGTGCAAGAACTCAGTGCAAGTTTCTAGTTACTGCTCATAGCTGGTGGAGTTTGTGACTGTTAGATGCAGACCATTTTATTTACCACGGGAATTCACAACTGTTCTCATAATCGGAGTGTACATTCCCCTCAGTGCTAATGCTAAGGAGGTGCTCTGTGAACTGTATGGGGCTATTAGCGAACTGCAGAACACTCACCATAATGGACTGTTTGTTGTCACCGGAGATTCCAATCATGCAAATCTCAAGTCAGTGCTCCCTAAATTCCATCAGCATGTGGACTTTGCAACGAGAGGGGTGAACGCGCTGGATCTTGTTTACACAAACTTCCCCAGGGCGTACCGGGCAAAGCCCCGCCCCCACCTCAGCTACTCACACCACATCTTTTTTATGCTAATCCCAGCATACAGACCACTCATCAGATGCTCCAAACCGGTTCTGAAACAGGTGAAAACCTGGCCAGCAGGAGCCATCTCTGCTCTTCAGGACTGTTTTGAGCACACTGACTGGCACATATTCAGGGAGGCTGCCATTGATGGCGACTCCACCAACTTGGAAGAATACACGGCATTAGTGACCAGCTACATCAGCAAGTGCATAGATGACGTCACTTTCTCCAAGACCATCACCACACGCTCCAACCAGAAGCTGTGGATGACTGCGGAGGTGCATATGCTGCTGAGAACCCGGGACTCCACCTTCAGAGCAGGCGACAAGGCGGCCCTAAGAACAGCGAGGGCCAAACTGTCCCATGCCATCAGAGATGCAAAGCGCGCATACGCCCAGAGAATCCACAGCCACTTCCAGGATGGCTGTGACACGCGGCGCATGTGGCAGGGCATCCAGGCCATCACCAATTACAGGACAACATCACCTGCCTGTGACATGATGCCTCCCTTCCAGATGTGCTGAACAACTTCTATGCTCAGTTTGAGGCGCAGAATGACGTGGCAGCGAGGAAGACCACCCCTCCTTCCAACGGTCAGGTGCTATGTCTTACCACAGCTGATGTGAAGAAAACTCTACACAGAGTCAACCCACTGAAGGCTGCTGGACCAGAAAACATTCCTGGCAGAGTGCTCAGAGGATGTGCAGACCTGCTGGCGGATGTTCTTACTAATATCTTCAACATCTCCCTGAGCAGTGCCGACGTTCCAACGTGCTTCAAGGACACCACCATCGTCCCCATGCCGAAGAAGTCTTCAGTGTCCTGCCTCAACGACTACGGTCCCGTTGCACTTACACCCATCATTATGAAGTGCTTTGAGGGGATCGATATGAGGCACATCAAAACCCAGTTGCCCCCTTCACTAGACCCCCTGCAGTTCACATATCATCCCAACCACTCAACAGACAATGCCATCGCCACCACCCTCCATCTGACCCTCACCCACCTGGACAAAAAGGAAACATACATTAGGATGCTGTTAATAGACTTCAACACAATCGTTCCTCAGCACCTGATTGGAAAGCTGAACCTGCTGGGCCTGAACACCTGCCTCTGAAACTGGATCCTGGACTTCCTGACTGGGAGACCTCAGTCAGTCCGGATCGGGAGCAGCATCTCCACCACCACCACACTGAGCACTGGGGCCCCCCAGGGCTGTGTGCTCAGTCCATTGCTGTTCACTCTGCTGACTCACGACTGTGCAGCAATGCACAGCTCGAATCACATCATCAAGTTCTCCGATGACATGACCATGGTGGGTCTCATCTGCAAGAACAACAAGTCAGCATACAGAGACGAGGTGCAGTGGCTAACAGACTGGTGCATAGCCAACAACCTGTCTCTGAATGTGGACAAAACAAAAGAGATGGTTGCTGACTTCAGCAGAACACGGAGTGACCACTCTCCGATGAACATCGACAGCTCCTCTGTGGAGATCGTCAAGAGCACCAAATACCTTGGTGTTCACCTGGCGGATAACCTCACCTGGTCCCTCAACACCAGCTCCATAATCAGGAAAGCCCAGCAGCATCTCTACTTTCTGCGAAGGCTGAGAAAAGCCCATCCCCCACTGCTCATCCTCACCACATTCTAAAGAGGGACTATCGAGAGCATCCTGAGCAGCTGCATCACTGCCTGGTTTGGAAATTGCACCATTTCGGATCGCAAGACCCTGCAGAGGATAGTGAGGACAGCTGAGAAGATCATCAGGGTCTCTCTTCCCTCCATCATGTACATTTACACCACACGCTGCATCCGCAAAGCCACCGGCATTGTGGATGACGCCACGCACCCCTCACACAAACTCTTCACCCTCCTGCCATCTGGTAAAAGGTACCAAAGCATTCGGGCCCTCACGGCCAGACTGTGTAACAGTTTCTTCCCCCAAGACTCCTCAATACTCAGAGACTGGACTGACACAAACACACACACACACAACTGAACACCATCCGACTCCCTTATATTTCTGTATTATCTACCTGAATTTTTACTGCTACTGTATTTATTAAAATACTGTATTTAATTTCTTGTCACTTTCTACCTGGCTGCTACCCCAGAAAGGCTATGCCCATATATGGTATAAGCTTATCTGCTGAATACTATGTCATAGTATGTTATGTTTACATTCACAGCTTTTTCTATTATATTGCTATATCTTTTGCACTACCTGTTTTATCTGACACTTTCACACTAGAACTGTGTACTGGTCAGCGCTGCACTGTCTTTTACTGTGCCTATTGTCCTGTTTTTAGCAATTACTGTACCATCTTGTACTGTTTCCACATGTGCACTTTATATAGTAATGTGTAGGTCTTATTTAGTTCTGTGTAGTCTCACGTAGTTCTATGTTTGTTTTATGTTGTTTTTATGTTGTTTATATAGCACCATGGTCCAGGAGGAACGTTGTTTCATTTCACTGTGTACTGTACTAGCTGCATATTGTTGAAATGACAATAAAAGCCACTTGACTTGACTTCTTAGCACAACAACCACATATCTACCCCACTAAGGAGGCGTGAGTCGCATTCATTACCTACCTCCTGATGGGTAAAGCACTGGACTGGGCCACTTCTGTGTGGGAGGGAGAGAGTGACTTGCACTCCTCCCTGGAATGATTTAAAGCTCATTTTAGAGAGGTTTTTGAACACCCAGCAGGTGTCAGGGAGGCAGGAGATCAACTTAGCTTACAAAGTACAGCCGCTGATTATGCCCTCATATTTCGCACTCTGGCTGCTCAAACTGGTTGGTCAGATGATCCTCTGAAGACTTTTTACCACAAATGTCTGAGTAAGTCTTTATGAGCAGAACTGGTATGTTGAGATGATAATTTAAGACTGGATCAAGCTCCAGGATCAAGTACCAATACATCCAAGCTCCTTGAGCCTGGAACAAGCTCAAAGACCAAGGACCAACTCATTGCCATAATCATATGCTAGATTTAATTCTGTCATATGGAATTGATGTTGGTACTATAGTACTATACCATGGTACAATGATCACACTCATGCTCTCAGAAAATGGAGCGCAAGTGGAAGAATACAGAATTAGAGGTGTTTCGTGGTGCATGGAAGGATAGTGCCTGTAGCTACAGACAGGCACTAAAAGCTGCCAGGTCAGCATATTTTAGAAAACTCTTAGAAAATAACCACAACAGTCCTAGGTGTTTATTCAGTATTGTGGCTAAATTAGTTAGGAATAAAGCCTCGACTGAACCAGATATTCCATCACAGCACAATAGTAATGACTTCATGAATTTCTTTACTGATAAAATAGAAATCATCAGAAATAAAATTGGAATTATACAATCATCTGTCACAGCACCTCAGAAAACAGTGCCTTATCATTTTCATCACGAGCAACTTCAATCCTGAAGCCATGAAGAGCTAACAAAACTTATCAAAACATCAAAAGCCACAACATGTATGTTAGATCCAATACCAACTAAGCTCTTAAAAGAGGTATTCCCTGTAATCTCAGAACCTCTTCTTAATATTATTAACTCCTTGCTATCCTTAGGATATGTCCCAAGAAACTTTAAAATGGCAGTTATCAAACCGCTTATTAAGAAGCCACAGCTTGATCCTGGAGAATTGGCTAATTATAGACAAATTTCAAATCTACTATTTATGTTGAAAATATTAGAAAAGGTAGTGTCCTCCTAACTATGTTCATTTCTACGGAGAAAGAGTATATATTAAGAATTTCAGTCAGGATTTAGGCCCCATCACAGTACAGAGACTGCACTTATCAGAGTTACAAATTACTTGCTCTTATCATCTAATCGTGGCTGCATTTCTCTTCTAGTGCTAAGAAATTAGATGTTATATTTGATACTAATCTGTCCTTTGAAAATCAAATTTCCAATGTTTGTAGAACAGCATTCTTTCACCTCAGAAATATTGCTGTTACGACACATGCTTTCTGTTGCTGATGCCGAAAAACAAATTCATGTGTTCATGACCTCAAGACTAGATTATTGTAATGCATTACTGGGAGGATGTACTGCAAGTTCCATAAATAAACTTCAATTAGTTGTGCAAGTTGACTTCACTCACCAAGGAAATTGTGAGGTTTATGCAGTCTTCCGCTGCATACTCAACATCTGCTTTCACTGACACTGCTCCATCAATTTAGCTCTGTATGCTCAAAACTCATTTATCAAAGTCTCTACAGGTCTGACTCCATTTCAATGTGTCCTGGGCTTCCAACCTCCATTGATTCCCTGGTCAGGAGAGCCTTCCGATGTACCTGCCATTAACTATTGTCTGAGGAGAAGTGATCGCACGTGGAATTCTGCTCATGTTCACCTTGAACAGCCATAAGACGGCAAAAGCATCAAGCTGACCAACATCGCCGACCTGCTCCATCACTAAAGCTGGGCCAACGTGTGTGGCTTTCTACTCAGGACCTACAACTCAAGCTCCCATCCAAAAAGTTTAGTACCATGTCTGTAGGCCCTTTCAAGATCACTGAACAAATTACTCCAGTATCCTATAGACTCCAGCTGCCACCTAATTACCGCATCTCTTCCACTTTTCATGTGTCCCTGCTTAAACCTGCAAGACCAATGACCAGCTCCACAGATCAGGAGACCCAGGGCCTTACTTCTTTGGTGAGGAGGCATATCATGTCAGAACCCTTCTCGACTCCTGACGCAGAGGACGGCATCTACAATATCTGGTAGACTGAGAAGGTTACGGTCCTGAAGAGCAATCCTGGATATCAGCTGATGATACACTGAACCCCTCACTCATCACAGAATTTCATGACAACCATCCTACCCATCTGGCCCCAAGAACTCGGGGCAGACCATGCCTAAGTGGTTCCTCATGCATCAAGAGCCACATGGTTAGTTGGCTCTGTAACAAACCCTGCTGCCACACCTCAGGTTCACCACCAGAGGTCATCATCACCCGAAAACTGACTGCTTCTGATTCCATACACGTTGTGCTCATTCTTTCATTACCACCTGTGTATATACAGTTGAAGTCAGAAGTAGTAATACTAATACACCTTAGCCAAATTCATTTAAACTCAGTTTTTCACAATTCCTGTCATTTAATCGCAGAAAACACTAACTGTCCAAGGTCAGTTAGGATCACTACTTGATTTTAAGAATGTGAAATGTCCGAATAACAGTAGAGAGAATGATTTATTTCAGCTTTTATTTCTTTCATCACATTCACAGTGGGTCAGAAGTTTACATACAATTTGTTAATATTTGGTAGCATTGCCTTTAAATTGTTTAACTTGGGTCAAACGTTTTGAATAACCTTCCACAAGCTTCTCACAATAATCTGCTGGAATTTTGGCCCATTCCTCCAGACAAAACTGGTGTAACAGAGTCAGCTTTGTAGGCCTTCTTGCTCACACATGCTTTTTCAGCATTGGCTTCTTTCTTGCTGAGCAGCCTTTCAGTTTATGTCGATATAGGTTGGAAAAATTACTCATGTCATGCACAAAGTAGATGTCTAAATTACTTGCCAAAACTATTGTTTGCTAATATGAAATCTGTGGAATGGTTAAAAAAAATATTTTTAATGACTTCAAATTAAGTGTATGTAAACTTCTTACTTCAACTGTAAAGCTCAACTCAATATTCATCACGAAGTCTTGCCTTTCTTTGAAACTGCATTTCTGAGCATTTTACTCCACCCTATATTTACCCTGTTGGATCTGTTGCCTGCTTATCGGATTACTCTCTCTGCCTGTCGGTTTCAGATTTGTTTGCCTGCCTTGTGTTCCTAGTTTGGATTTTCAGCCTATGTTTATTGGATCTTTGCCTTTGCCTGCCGAATTGAACTTGTTTGCCTGTGCTGTTGGATTTCCTGGTTTGCCGATCCATTGCCTGCCCTCTGACTACCATTTGTTCTTATTGTGTATGCTTTGTGTGTATTTTAATAAACTCTGCACATGGATCCTAATACTTCTGCTCAAGGCTCGTCATTACAGAACCCATGTGAGCGAGTGTGTTTACATGTATAACAGTACTCTGATAACTATCAAAAATCAGCTTATTTGGGGGTCTGGGTAGCTCAGTGGTAAAAGACACTGGCTACCACCCCTGGAGTTCGCTAGTTCGAATCCCAGGGTGTGCTGAGTGACTCTAGCCAGGTCTCCTAAGCAACCAAATTGGCCTGGTTGCTAGGGAGGGTAGAGTCACATGGGGTAACCTGTGGTTCGTTCTAGATGGGGCGTGTGGTGAGTTGAGCGCGGCTGCCGCGGTGGATGGCGTGAAGCCTCCACACATGCGATGTCTCCGTGGCAACGCGCTCAACAAGCCACGTGATAAGATGTGCGGGGCTTGATGGTATCAGACGCGGAGGCAACTGGGATTCATCCTCCACCACCCGGATTGAGGCAATCACTACGCGACCACGAGGACTTAAAAGCGCACTGGGAATTGGGCATTCCAAACTGGGTGAAAAAGGTCTTATTCCAAAAATCCTACAACGCAATAACTCTGTGTTTACATGACATTTGAAATCATCAAGCTAATATCTGGTTTTCTGGTTAATATTTGGAAAATTTTAAACAGAAATGTGCACACCACATGCAAAATGATGTAATCAACATAACTGACTCTGCTGATCACAGAATAGGGACCACAGTATCTGGCCTGTAATAGAGAACCTGGGACAGGAAGAAGGGCCAGAACCTGATCTCCAGAAGAGAAAGAACAGCTTCTTGCTCTCTGGTCAAACCAGATTTTCATTCTTCTTTGGGAACACTGTAAATTAGCCTTAGCCAATTCACAAACTTTTGTCAGTCTGAACCTGAAGCGACAAACATAATAGAGCAAGTTTTTAGGAGTAGAAGTCTCAGAAAGCCATCTTTTCTTCAGCATTTAAAAGGCCACGGACAGTATGTCCATACATCAGTTCTGCTGGACTAAAACCAAGAGATTCCTGAACAACTTCTCTGGCAGAAAAGAGAAGGAGGTGCACACCTTCATCCCAGTCGACATTTCTGAGTTCTCCGCCAGCCCGCCGAGAATCAACAGCCGTACCGCCCGCCGACAATCAACAGCCGTACCGCCCGCCGACAGAGCGAGGAAACGGCCTCCCGTCATCACACGAGCCTCAAGGAACCGGGTCAAAGTTAAAGGACGGAGGAAAACACATTCTACCTGTGTCCTCATGCGATTCAAGTAAGAGGTTTACGTCTGGGCAGAGATAGAATATTATAGTGTGTTATTCTTGTGTTTCAAGGTTTTTGCTTGTACAGTTTACGGACCGCCATGTCCGCTCATTATTAATACTCAGGGTATAAATTATCACAATTTTTTTTGCTGTATTGTGGTCCAACCAAATTGGATTGTTGTGCAATTTCACCATCGCGGGTGAGACAGCAACTGAGTTCATCCATTAAAGAATCAAATAACACGGGACTGTTTACGAGCCGTCCACCGCGTCTCTGAGCGATGAACTAAACAGCTGCTTTCTCTCCCACGATCGCGAAATCAGCTTTAGGGCTGTCACTTCTCTCTCTCTCTCGTACTAATTACACACACACGCACGCAGGCACGCGACCCCTCACAAACATTCTGGCACACATTTTGTCTCGTAGATAGCTTAAATGCTAAAGCCCAGCTTTGTCCCTAAGCTATCGTACAAGCGGATATACGCAGTAACTGGTAGACGCCATCTCTGCCCCCATTCGCGGTCATATTCCCTGGCCGGAAGTCTCACATGACATACTCTCCACGAGAGTCACGTCCGCTATTTTGTGCGCGTCCCTCCTTACACACACTGTCACACACACACTGTCACACACACACACCCTATGTGTTATAGAATTATTTTTATTTCCATATCTAATCATATCACTGTTTAGTTTGTAGTTGTAAGTCGGAAGTTTATTGGCTGCATTGTATTAATTATTAATTGATATTACTGCATAAATAAACTTTTGTTTATATTACAAAGAGAAGTGTTTTGGTTTGTTTTGCATATGCCTGTGTCATGCTGAGGGGATGTCAGTGCTCAGATTCAAACCTTCACTCATTTTTTTTTTCCCGAAAATCGATATTCTTCGGATGTCGATTTTTCTAAGAAAACAA
Organism: Myxocyprinus asiaticus; assembly: GCF_019703515.2. NCBI lineage: Eukaryota > Metazoa > Chordata > Actinopteri > Cypriniformes > Catostomidae > Myxocyprinus > Myxocyprinus asiaticus. The sequence continues at coordinate 43,090,605 of NC_059373.1, forward strand.
TCTAATATTGAGGCTGTTTTACTATTTGGTTATTAGTCCCTAATTCCAGGGTGGTGCCCTGTCAATGTTAATCCTTATTAATATTCTATTGATTTTTGATAATTGATAATTATCTTTGATGATTGTTGAATTTGAATGATCAATAAGCTAGTGTTAATTTTAATTAATGTTTCATCGATGTTAACAATTAACGATTATCTTTGATAATTGTTGATTTTAAAGGATTAAAAAAGCTAACATTGATTCTCATCAATGTTCTATTGATTTTAATAATTAGTAATTATCTTTGATAATTATTAATTATTGCTAATAACCAAACTTGCTCCTAAACGTAGCACACTACATTTACTGGAGCCCCATATGAGGTTTTAATGAGTTAGATTCAATTGATTAATTTAAATATTAATTAATAACTACAGAAATAATTATTAATTATTTCTGATAGTAACACTGATCTAAACAACCAGTAAAGCCCTACACTACACAACTTGCTTTTGGCGCCCCTCTGTGGACATTTCATCCAGAAAATGGATCTCACAAGTGCCCATACGCCCAACACTTAGCACTTTGGCCACTGGGGACAGTGTTCTGCTTTTTGGTAAGAACAGACTGATTTTAGCATCAATGTGAGATCAGTCTGGGTAGAAAATTAATTTGTGCTTGCTCATATCTGATATGTACACTCTGAGTGCACTATGCTTTTAAATATTACATTTATTGAGCTGTGACGAGGAGGAGGGCGTGGCCGGGCCGAGGATGCACGCCGGTGCTGAGTTGCCCAATCAGTGGGAGAGAGATAAAAGGAGGAGCTGGGGATGCTAGAGAGGGAGAGACGCATGCAGCAGTGTTTGTGTGTGTGCACTTTTATGTTATGCTGGAAAGCAGTTTTATGTTGTTTTCTTTTCTTTTTTTTTCTCTCTCTCTCTCTGTCTCTCCCGCTCTCTTTTCCTCTCCCCTCTCCCTCCCCACGTCCTACCCAGGTTCCCAGAGGCGGGGAAAACCAGCCGGCAGTGGAATGGCCAAAGGGGCAACTCCTCATGATTTAGAATCAAATCATACTGTCCCAGACAGCAAGGAGACGTCGATTCAACATCTATTTTTAGTTGTAAGGGTCAGGATCAGTCGTCGATCAATTTTCAATGTTGAATCAACATTCACTATTTGGTCGGTACATCAGAACATTTTTAGGTCGAAAATATAACATATATTCAACGTCGGAATGAGGTTGTTTCATCGACATGACCCGCCGACCGATTTGGTCGAAATCATTAAAAAAAAATTATGTTGAAACTTGGTGAGTTCTGCGCATGTGCATTTTTTAATCTACACCGGGCCAGCCGTCAGTGGATGCGTCGCTAGAAAAAGCTAAGAATAAATGTATTTTTATTCATCATTTTACACAGTGGTTTGCCAGTATATCATTAAATATGAATTGTTTTATCCTTCAGTGTTTTAAAAACATTCCCGCTTGGTAATTTTGTAATTAAATGCCCTATTTGCGCACTGCCCAGTTTTCCATGAGGCAGCCGGTAACTGAGGTAAATTTAGATAATTCACCATGTTAGACTCATTTGTTGTAGATCAGGGGTTCTCAGCAGGGGCATTCAAAGGATGCCAGGGGGCACTGAGAGCAAATTAGAAGACTGGGGGGTGTTTATCAGTCATATATCAAATCGATGGTCAAATTCGTCTTTGCATAAAAACGTTTATCTAGAATCGGAATATTAGCCTACCGGTTCTCCATTATACGGGTTGGTACACATTTGTACCGCGGTTCATTTGATTCTGAACAGAAGTCTCGCGATGCATCTGAAGTATCTGGTTTTGCAATGTCAAATAGACATGCGGAGTCACAACCTCCGCTAATACACCTGTATGGCTCTGTAATTGGATACGGCTCAATTGACAGAGCAGGTGTGTTTTTACTCGCAGACCGGTTCGAGCCCTTAAGCGCTGTGAGAACCTGTGAAGCATGATGGTGATGCAGAATTATGTGCCAAATTCAAATGGTTTCCACGTTATATTTTTCGCACCAAAAGCAATCGTGTCGCTTTAGAAGACATTAATTTAACCGCTGGAGTCATATCAATGATGTTTATGCTGACTGTCTGTGATTTTTGGAGCTTCAAATGTCTGATCAAAATCCACTTGCATTATAAGGACCTACTGAGCTAAAATATTTTACTATTTTTCTTCAAATGTGTTTGGCAGAAGAAAGAAAGTCATACATATCTGGGATGGCATGAGCGTGAGTAAATGATGAGAGAATTTTCATTTTTGGATGAACTAACCCTTTATTATTGCTCCCTCGCAATAAATTAACCATGGTTTTACTTTAGTAAAATTGCAGCAAACATGACTTTAGTAACCATGGTAATTCTTGAAGTAATGTTTTTAAATATCATGGTTAAACAATGGTTTCTGAAGTAAAGCAAGGTTTAATTTTCATAACAGTTAAATGTTTTTTTTTTTGTGTGTGTGTTTTTTTTTTCAGCAGTAACAATAGATTAATTATGGTAGTAAAACCCTAGGAACCACAAAATTCTAATTTTATTACCATACTTTTCATTGTCCTGTTTTATACAATGGTTTCACTACAAGTATAATGGTTAAAATATGGTTACTACTAAAACCATTGTAAGTTTTGTGGTTATGGTTTTACTACAAATACCATTGTGTATGTTATAAATACAAAAGAAGATATTGCAATATTGAATTTCAGTCAGCCACTCTCTTTTATAGAAAAAAGAAGCAATGAAAGAAAATGGTGACTGAGAATGTCAGTCCATAATAATAATCTCCTTTTGTGTTCCAAAGAATAAAAATGTCTAAGGTTCAGAACAACATGAGGTGTATATATGATGAAAGCATTTTAATTGTATGGATGAGTTAACTTTTAAAATCTTTAAAATTGACACTACCTTTAAATTAGCCTGTAATTTGTTATTATACATCTATTTGTGAATGCAACAGTGTGAAGGGATTTTTTCTATAATTGGCTGTTAAGATTTATATACTGTAGAAAAAGTTAACTCCAAAGAATTATGTATTTGTAAATGTATATTTTGTAAAAATAAAACAATGAGTAACTGAATGTGCTGTGTGTTTAATAAAGAGTACATATATAGGCTGATTTATTCATTTTTAAGTATTTGGGATTTTAAAAACAAAAGTAGAAAATACATTGATTCTATGACATCGTTTCACCCAATTGAAATCAACGTCGTTTCATCATCAGGTAAGAAAACCAATTAGATCAAATATACATTGAAACTGTGTTGATTCCATGACGTCGTTTCACCCAACTGAAATCAGCATCGTTTCAACATTAGGTAAGCAAACCAATTAGATCGTTTGTATGTTAGTTTTCAATGGCTTGAACGACGTAGATTCAACGTGACTTCGATGAGCAAAAAGATGCAGAATCTATGTCATTTCGATGCAGCGAGAGACATCAGTTCTACGTTGATTCTATGTCGGTTTGCTATCTGGGGTATTATCATAACTAACTATGTATGGATGAATACATAAACCAAACCACTTCACTACTGTGTTTCAGCATTTGTTTTTGGGAAGTTTCGGGAACTACTGCCAAAGATTCAACTCAACAAACCCAACATTTTGTTGGATCATTTATAAAGCAGGTGTGTATTTCGCTGGATCATGGATGCTCAGCTTCTCTGGGGGCGACAGAAAAATGACCAACAATCACATGACCTGCAGCAGCATATAAGTGTTTCATGGAAAGTGGAAGAGCAGAGAAATAGAGGAACAGATTTTGAGAAAGAGACATCAGCAACATTGCAGCAACGACACATATTATCTATAAAACTACAGTATGAGGGGCATTGTTTTACTCTATCTCTGGACATATGGATTCAGTCACTCCGCCCTTGGTGGTAAGTCTATATTTGTGAACACTACAGTATATACTGTATGTACTGTAGCCTTTACTTACAATTATTTAGCAGGTGACTTATTATTACTTAATTTCTACCATTAATACTTGTAGAATTGATGTGATGAATTAATTTTGTATCTGTCAGCTCTCCAGCACCAGCGAGTCCGACCAAACGGCATGGCCATTCTTGCGTGCGGTGAGCTGAAGGAAGGTAAAGTGACCTGGAGTAAAGATATGAATGGCAATCGGGTGTCCATCCTCACCAACGATAACAAGGAGATCGTCAGACACATAAAGAATAACAGCTACAGCTCATTATCAAACCTATCTCTGATTATCTGGTTTGTGTCCGTTTGGGATGAAGGCCTGTATTATTGCAATGGGACGCCAGTGGCATGTCTTTCAGTGAAACCAGGTAACAAATCAAATCCTTCAAACATTCCTGATCATTATAGGTCTGATCATTATAGCCCTTTCTGTATGATGCTTTCATATGTACATCAAACTGTCAGATGCATTTGAGTTAACTGAATGAGTCTTTGGCACTCAACCAAATCCAAAACAAAACTACTTTGGGTAATTTTTTGTATGCAAGGCCTTTTGACAAACATCAGGAGAATGATAAGTTTATTGTTTTGAAACAACACTGTTTGAGCTTCATCAGCAGAGTTTTAGGATTTTATCAGCTAATCTTATATATATATATATATATATATATATATAAATTAATGGCACGGCGGGGTGGAAATAACACCAAAATGTCTTTAAACATACAGTAAATTACATGCAGCTGTTTTGCTAGCAAATAAAAAAAATAAATATATAAATAAAAAAAAAACTGCATTGTCATACTATTTTTCTTTCTATTTAATCTACAGTGCATTCAGAAAATATTCAGACCCCTTCATTTTTTTCACATTTTGTTATGTTGCAGCCTTTATCACATCAGTCTACACTCCATACCCCATAATGACAAAGCAAAAACCAGATTTTTGATAACTTTGCAAGATTAATAAAAAAAAAACAAAACTTAAATATCACATTGACATAAGTGTTCAGACCTTTAACTTACTTTGGCAGTGATTACAGCATCAAGCCTTTTTGGGTATGATGCGACAATCTTTGCACACTTGGATTTGGGGATTTTCTGTCATTCTTCTCAAGCTCTGTCAGGTTGGATGGGGTGCTCTGGACCAGGTTTTCATTAAGGATATCACTCTATTTTGCTGTGCTCAGCTTTCCTTCAACCCTGACCAGTCCCCCAGTCCCTGCCACTGAAAAACACTCCCACAGCATGATGCTACCACCACCATGCTTCACCGTTGGGATGGTATTGCACAGGTGATGAGCAGTTCCTGGTTTCCTCCGGACGTGACGCTTGGAATTGAGGCCAAACAGTTCAATCTTCCTTTCATCAGACCAGAGAATCTTGTTTCTCACAGACTGAGATTCCTTTAGGTGTTTTTTTTGCTTCTTTCATGTGTCTTGCACTGAGGAGAGGCTTCCATCTGGCCACTCTGCCATAATGCCCAAATCGGTGGAGTGTTGCAATGATGGCTGTTCTTCTGCAAGTTTCTCCCATCTCCACACATGACCTCTGGAGCTCAACCAGAGTGACCATCGGGTTCTTGGTCACCTCTCTTACCAAGGCCCTTCTTGTTAGAGAGTGAGACAGAGAGACCTAATAGCAGAGGAACAGTTCAAAGGATTTATTTACAGTTCAAATAATAACTTCAGCAGAGATATAAGGAATCCTCCATGAAGAGTGCTCCCGCAGGCGATCACATGTGCCATGATGGCAAAGAGCAGAGCCGCAAGGAAACATCCATTGAAGAATCCTCTGTTGAAGATTCGTGAGCACAGAGAACAAGTGTACAGCAAACTGGAAGGCAACCACTCTCCCGACACATGGGCAGAGATGAAGAATCCTCTGTTGAAGATTCGTGAGTGCAGAGAACATGTGTACAGCAAACTGGAAGGCAGAGACGGGCAACCAACCAGATACACGAGACAGGACCAACTAGGCAGGGACAGTGAGGTAAGTTACTTCACATCAAACAGCTTTCTATAATGATACAATACACTACAACAAACGTCCTGGTTAATTTCACAACCTCCGTTCCCTGATGGAGGGAACAAGACGTTGTGTCGATGTAGTGACACTAGGGGTCACTCTTGGGAGCCCCAAACACCTCTGCTTTTTTGAAAAATTTGCATGCCACTCCCCCAGACCTACAGGTATAAAAGGAGCTGGTATGCAACCACTCATTCAGGTTTTCTGCTGAGGAGCCTAGACCAGGTCCCGGCCATTTCAGCAGGTAGTTCAGTGTTGTGGCAAGAGGAACACCCCTCCATCAGGGAACGGAGGTTACAAAAGTAACCAGGACATTCCCTATCTGTCACTCACTCGACATTGTGTCGATGTAGTGACACTAGGGGTCCCTATACAAAACGCCACAACTAGCTGAACTGTATTACATGAACTGGCGGTGTGTGATGGGCAGACTGCTGTGTGCCTTGTAGCCAGTGCACCAGGCTGTAACTTAACCTCCCCCAATGCTCTTATGGGTGTCGAACGATCCATCAGGAACAAGTCGACTGCCCAACTATAGGGACAGGCTAGCCCAGCCGAGGCCTCTTTTCCCTCTCTTTTCTCCCTAAAAAGAGTGGAATTCGTTAACTGACTGGGAGCCAAAAGTGTCTGCGTCGGGGGGTGTCCCTCCACACCCCACACAAAAAGGGGGGGGTATTTTGAGTGGAATACGTCACATGGACTTACCGAGTCTTGTCGGAAGTATGTCATGTGGAGAGGTCCCATGGTAGGTCCTACCTGAAGGGAGAGGAGTTTCTACAGAGCATGGCGACCGGGGGCAGAGGGCTAAGGAGGAAAGTCATCCAGGGATCACATTCTGTGAACACGACTGGGAGTCAAGAGTGCACGTCTTCACCTCAAGGGAGGGGAAAGGCGCTATGCGCAAGCGGTACACCCAGGCAGTTGTCCTGGAAATTACCGGGGAGAGCTTGCTCTTTTCCCAGTTGAACCGAAGCCCCAGTCGGCTGAGGTGCCGGAGCATGAGGTCCCTGTGTGCGCACAGCAACTCTCGAGAGTGAGCTAGGATTAGCCAGTCATCGAGATAGTTGAGGATGCGGATGCCCACTTCCCTTAGCGGGGCAAGGGCAGCCTCTGCGACCTTCGTGAAGACGCGAGGGGACAGGGACAGGCCGAAGGGGAGGACCTTGTACTGGAATGCCTGGCCTTCGAAGGCAAACCGCAGGAAGGGTCTGTGTCGAGGTAAGACCGAGACGTGAAAGTACGTGTCCTTCAGGTCTACCGCTGCAAACCAATCTTGATGCCGGACGCTTGCTAGAATGCGTTTTTGCATCAGCATCTTGAACGGGAGTCTGTGCAAAGCCCGGTTCAGTACTCGCAGGTCCAGGATTGGTCGCAACCCACCGCCTTTCTTCGGTACGATGATGTAAGGGCTGTAGAACCCTTTCTTCATCTCAGCTGGAGGTACAGGCTCTATCGCGCCCTTGCACAGAAGGGTAGCTCCACATGCAAGGTAGTGGCATTCTCGGCCTTCACCAAGGTGAAGCGGACGCCGCTGAACCTGGGCGGGCGCCTGGCGAACTGAATCGCATAGCCGAGTCGGATGGTCTGGGTCAGCCACCGCGACAGGTTGGAAAGCGCGAACCACACGTCCAAACTCTGGGCGAGGGGGACCAAGGGAATGATCATGTCGGACGTACCGGCGGGTGGGGCCTCGTGGCAGGGTGGAGCTCGAGGTGCCACGTTGAGGGGATTCGATCCCCGTGGCCGTGCTGAGTCCAGGGACATCGAAGCATTTACCTGGCTCCTGCCACCCACCATAAGATTGGCCAAGGAGGGGGGAGGTGGAGTCTCGTCCCCGTAGTCCACCGGACCCAATCCCGTGTGGCCGTGTTTGTGCCACAGCTGGGCACACAGGGGTGGGGGGACTGCCGCTGGAGCGCCATACCTGCAAAGATGGGATGGTGGAAGGTGGATGTGACGACGGCCGTGTGCACCAAACATGTGACCCAGGGAACAGGAAAACTGCTCTTTTGTTGAATTTTTGGGTACCGCAGCCTCTTGGACATGCGGCGAAATTAAATGAAAATGAAACAAAAGATTCTCCTCCCGACCCTCCACCGGGGGATGGAATGGTTTGCTCACCAGCTCTGGAGAAGCACGTCTCCTTACCCTGGGTTGCCCATCTCAGACACGTAAGACAGCGATCGTGGCCATCAGAAGCGGAGAGATATCGACCATAACCAGGAATAACACACAGACGGAAAGGCATCTTTAAAAAGATATTCCGTGTGTGCCACTCTTTTAGAAAGAAAATATACTCTTTTTAGAATATACTCTTTTAGTTGTTTCTGCCGAAGCGTCCAGGGGCGTTCTCTGCACTCCACGGGTGCAGAGGGGGAGAAGCCGCTGAAATGCGCCGTAGAATCCAGAAGATGAGGCGAATGAACTTCGCGGATGAATTCAGCTTCAATGAATAGAACCGCTCGGCTCCGAAGAGAAAATCTGAATGAGTGGTTGCATACCAGCTCCTTTTATACCCGTATGTCCGAGGCATGCAAATTCCACTCGCCAATTCTCATTGGCCTTTTTTAAAAAAAGCAGAGGTGTTTGGGGCTCCCAAGAGTGACCCCTAGTGTCACTTCATCGACACAACGTCAAGTGAGTGACAGATAGGGAACTACATTCAACAATCCAGCCATGAGACTGACACAACAAAGGCTTTAAATGGACAGGGAATCAGCGGGGAGACAGGTGCTGCTAGTACGTTAATTAGCAGCATGATCAGCGTTCCCATTGGAACAATCAGTGTTCCCTTGGATACACTGATCATGCACGCTGACAGTTTGAGAGACACATGAGGGAGAGAAAGAACAATCAAACAGGACATTGAGCATGAGTGTCACTGCCCGAAACCGAACCGGAACGGAAGTCAGGAACCAGACACCATGCTCCGGACATGAACAAGACCGACAGAAGAGCGCATGGTGGTAAATCACACACCCAAACTGTGCGCTCACACAAAGAATGTACATGAAACACAAGACATGGGATGATGATGTCACGGTCCCGTCAGATAAAAACCTAACCTGATAGACTGAAAGGACCGTGACATCACCAAAGAGTGCATGGCGGTAACTCACACCTGGACTCAACACAAAGACAAAAGACAAAATCCCAACATGACAAAGTGACAGGACTGTGACATTACCCCCCCCCCCCCCCACCCCCCCGGCATCAAAAACAGGAACATCAAACAAAAAACAAAACAAGCTCTCACAAAGAACAGAAAATACAACAGGAAGGGAGGGAAGGGAGGGAAACCAGAAAGGGAGTTTAAGGAAAGAGGCGTGGTCCAGAGGCCTGGGAGAAGGCCACAGGGTAGAGGTGGGGTCTGGCGGCCTCAGGGCAGAGGGGACAGAGTACTGAGTAGCACCCGCTGGACAGGGTCAAAGGACTGAAAAGGATGCATCTGAGCTAAATTGCATATGTCATAGCAAAGGGTCGAAATACTTAAGTCAGTGTGATATTCCAGGTTTTTCTTTTTAATACATTTGCAATGTCATCAAAAATCTGGTTTTTGCTTTGTCATTATGCGGTATGGAGTGTAGATTGATGTGAAAAAAATTATTTAAAGCATTTTAGCATAAGGCTGCAACATAACAAAATGTGAAGAAAAAAATAATAAAAAAATTAAGGGGTCTGAATAATTTATGAATGCACTATATTCTATGCTGTTGTCTAATCTAAATTTCTGATAAAACATCATAAAGATAATAGGTCAAAATCAGGGTTTAGACTAGGTTTTCCTAATTTCTTTTCCCGTGAAATCTGCTCAATCTTAGATCAGTCAGTGTTGCTGATAGTTTTAAGGTAATAAAACAAATTTCACAGATCACACTTCTGCACATAAAAAGCGACATCATGTTTTTTAGTCATTTACACAATAGAATTATCCAAGATATTGGCAAAATATATTTCATTTCACAGATTACTGGAAATGCATTTAATGTCTCTGTCTGATTTTCAGCTGATGGACAAAACACAGAAGATCTGACTAAATGTGCCACAGGTCAGTGATAAAGAGAAGGGTGTCACTCTTATATTGAACACCTTTTTTCCCCATGTTACACAGATTTTTTTAAACGTTTTTTTTTTTTTTTTGTGTGTGTGGAATTCATAACCTCTTTTTTGTGTAACACAAACTCCAGTATTTACACATTTTCTATATATTTTTCTCTTTCAATTATGATTTTTGAGTACATTGAGGGGTGAACTCACTAATCTAATGCATAGCTAACTGAACTAATTCTTAAGGTATTTCAGCGCAAAATCCTGCATCTTATATACTAACCACCCGCACTTCAGTTTAACCAGGTGCAGTTAGCACTGAAATGACACTGTTCTTGAGTTTTGAAATTGCCTCAGGGTAACAAACACATTTAATTCACAATGCAAGCATGATGATGGCAATAAAAAAGTTTATAATAATTTTTTCATCCATCAAAAAATATGATTTTTAATGTGATGAAAGTCATAATTAATCATGACATGAGAAAGTAAACTTAAAACATTTAGTCATATAAATAAATTATTTGTATGTTATGATGAATTGCATAAGTGTGTTTGTTGCCTAGAAGCCTAATTAAAGTATTGTTTAATTTAGATTTTTTTATTTTTATTTTGTACTAACCATTATTAAATTATCTACCTTTTTAATATTTACCACTTACCATTTAAGATAGATTTAGGTATCATTTTAAAATACTTTTTGATAATAAGTATCTAAGATTATGTCAAGTCTATTAGACTGCACTAATATTTAGTGTAATAATATTTATTTAACAGCTACAATTTAAGAATATTTCATAACAAACATTTAAATAAGTAAAAATTTCTTATTAATTTATTTTCTTTGTTGCACAATGTAGCTTCCAAGTAACCTAAAATCATTATATTATAATATATATATATATATATATATATATATATATATATATATATATATATATATATATATATATATACACTATATTGCCAAAAGTATTCGCTCACCCATCCAAATAATTGAATTCAGGTGTTCCAATCACTTCCATGGCCACAGGTGTATAAAATGAAGCACCTAGGCATGCAGACTGCTTCTACAAACATTTGTGAAAGAATGGGCCGCTCTCAGGAGCTCAGTGAATTCCAGCGTGGTATTGTGATAGGATGCCACCTGTGCAACAAGTCCAGTCGTGAAATTTCCTCACTACTAATTATTCCACAGTCAACTGTCAGTGGTATTATAACAAAGTGGAAGCGATTGGGAATGACAGCAACTCAGCCACGAAGTGGTAGGCCACCTAAAATGACAGAGCGGGGTCAGCGGATGCTGAGGCGCATAGTGCGCAGAGGTCGCCAGCTTTCTGCAGAGTCAATCGCTACAGACCTCCAAAGTTCATGTGGCCTTCAGATTAGCTCAAGAACAGTGCGTAGAGAGCTTCATGGAATGGGTTTCCATGGCCGAGCAGCTGCATCCAAGCCATACATCACCAAGTGCAATGTAAAGCGTCGGATGCAGTGGTGTAAAGCACGCTGCCACTGGACTCTAGATCACGCTTGTAAATCACACTTCTCCATCTGGCAATCTGATGGACGAGTCTGGGTTTGGCGGTTGCCAGGAGAACGGTACTTGTCTGACTGCATTGTGCCAACTGTGAAGTTTGGTGGAGGGGGGATTATGGTGTGGGGTTATTTTTCAGGAGCTGGGCTTGGCCCCTTAGTTCCAGTGAAAGGAACTCTGAATGCTTCAGCATACCAAGAGATTTTGGACAATTCCATGCTCCCAACTTTGTGGGAACAGTTTGGGGATGGCCCCTTCCTGTTCCAACATGACTGCGCACCAGTGCACAAAGCAAGGTCCATAAAGACATGGATGAGCGAGTTTGGTGTGGAAGAACTTGACTGGCCTGCACAGAGTCCTGACCTCAACCCGATAGAGCACCTTTGGGATGAATTAGAGCGAAGACTGCGAGCTAGGCCTTCTCGTCCAACATCAGTGTCTGACCTCACAAATGCGCTTCTGGAAGAATGGTCAAAAATTCCCATAAACACACTCCTAAACCTTGTGGAAAGCCTTCCCAGAAGAGTTGAAGCTGTTATAGCTGCAAAGGGTGGGCCGATGTCATATTAAACCCTATGGATTAAGAATGGGATGTCACTTAAGTTCATATGTGTCTAAAGGCAGATGAGCGAATACTTTTGGCAATATAGTATATATATATATATATATATATATATATATATATATATATATATATATATATATATATATATATATATATTAATGAGGTGAATTCTATGCAAGAAAATCAAACATTTATTATGTTGGCTTGAATAATTATCAGGGCTGTTGATATAACATGTTAATTTAGTGTGGTATATGAAAAATAACATGTTAAAAAAATTAACACAATTAACCATGCCCCTGACCCATACGTAAATTTCATGATAAATTATGTTCCTACCTTGGAGCAATTCAAGCTTGATGTACAGGTATGTTTTTGCAAGTCTGTGGAAGTAGTGGTTGGTCAGTGCAACTCCAGCTGTACAGGCAAAACACCTTATCAAACCAACGAGAGCAACAGGCAGTACAGTTTATTTGTAAAGTGCTTTACACAACACGCATCATTTCAAAGAAGTTGTACAGAAAATCATGCTTTAACAGAAAATAAAGCTGTAATACCTGTAATGTCTTCAGTCATCATTGTGCAATTTGATAAAAATGGGATTGTAAATTGTGTCTAATATAACTCCATAAGATGTTGGTTAATGGAGAAAAATAACACTGGAAGAAACTAGGCTCACTGTGGGGGCCAGTTCCCCTCTGGCTAACAGCATGAATATAATGCCAATATTAGTTATTTGTTTGCAGTGCAAGTCATGGTTTAAAATTAGTGAACTAAGTAAGTGTTTAGGTCAAGTGTTTAAAAAAAAGATTTTTTTATGAACTGTAAGATTGATTAATATCTTTGAAGTCCATCCTGAATTAACTGCAGAAGTTCAAATTGATACATTGTGAATTCAATTTTAAAAGTGTAGTCAGTCCTTAGACCATGGTGATGCAGGCAGAGATCAGTGAGGTGCATCGCAGTTCGACTGGCAGCTCATTTCGGTGATGTGCTCTTGCGCTTACAGACAGCCGGGCTGTGCAGAACAGAATGCAGGAATCTCGAGACACATTTTTCAAAGTTTTAAATTACTTTTAACTTGACACAGCATCCTAAAAAAAAAACAGCGTTTATGACTAGAGATGCTGCAAATTATTGAGACTAGAGATGCAACCAAAGAAATATGCCTCGAAAGTGTCTGAAGCATGAGTACATAGACCAACAATTAAAAAAAATAAATAAATAAAAACCCCAAGGGAAGAATAATAATGGGGTTATGTTCAGTCATATGGAAATAAATCAAACAATATTTTGACTTTTGAAGACACTTTTTGTATTGCCTAAATGTTTGTCTGTTGCCACAATATATATATATATACAGTCCATCCGGAAAGTATTCACAGCGCTTCACTTTTTCCACATTTTGTTATGTTACAGCCTCATTCCAAAATGGATTAAATTCATTCTTTTCCTCAAAATTCTACAAACAATACCCCATAATGACAACGTGAAAGTAGTTTGTTTGAAATCTTTGCAAATTTATAAAAATAAATAAATAAATAAAAATTAAATCACATGTCCATAAGTATTCACAGCCTTTGCTCAATACTTTGTTGAAGCACCTTTGGCACCAATTACAGCCTCAAGTCTTTTTGAGTATGATGCTACAAGCTTGGCACACCTATTTTTGGGCAGTTTCTCCCATTCTTCAGAGGCAGGACCTCTCAAGCTCCATCAGGTTGGATGGGGAGTGTCAGTGCACGGCCATTTTCAGATCTCTCCAGAGGTGTTCAATCGGGTTCAAGTCTGGGCTCTGGCTGGACCACTCAAGGACATTCACAGAGTTGTCCCAGAGCCACTCCTTATCTTGGCTGTGTGCTTAGGGTCGTTGTCCTGTTGGAAGATGAACCTTCACCCCAGTCTGAGGTCCAGAGTGCTCTGGAGCAGGTTTTCATCAAGGATGTCTCTGTACATTGCTGCATTCATCTTTCCCTCGATCCTGACTAGTCTCCCAGTTCCTGCTGCTGAAAAACATCCCCACAGCATGATGCTGCCACCACCATGCTTCACTGTAGGGATGGCATTGGCCAGGTGATGAGCGGTGCCTGGTTTCCTCCAGACATGACGCTTGCCATTCAGGCCAAAGAGTTCAATCTTTGTTTCATCAGACCAGAGAATTTTGTTTCTCATGGTCTGAGAGTCCTTCAGGTGCCTTTTGGCAAACTCCAGGCAGGCTGTCATGTGCCTTTTACTGAGGAGTGGCTTCTGTCTGGCCACTCTACCATACAGGCCTGATTGGTGGAGTGCTGCAGAGATGGTTGTTCTTCTGGAAGGTTCTCCTCTCTCCACAGAAAAACGCTGGAGTTCTGTCAGAGTGACCATCAGGTTCTTGGTCACCTCCCTGACTAAGGCCCTTCTCCCCCGATCGCTCAGTTTGGCCAGGCGGCCAGCTCTAGGAAGAGTCCTGGTGGTTCCAAACTTCTTCCATTTACGGATGATGGAGAACACTGTGCTCATTGGGACCTTCAATGCTGCAGAAATTTTTCTGTACCCTTCCCCAGATCTGTGCCTCGATACAATCCTGTCTCGGAGGTCTACAGACAATTCCTTGGACTTCATGGCTTGGTTTGTGCTCTGACATGCACTGTTAACTGTGGCACCTTATATAGACAGGTGTGTGCCTTTCCAAATCATGTCCAATCAACTGAATTTACCACAGGTGGACTCCAATCAAGTTGTAGAAACATCTCAAGGATGATCAGTGGAAACAGGATGCACCTGAGCTGAATTTTGAGTGTCATGGCAAAGGCTGTGAATACTTATGTACATGTGATTTTTTTGTTTTGTTTTTTATTTTTAATAAATTTGCAAAGATTTCAGACAAACTTCTTTCACGTTGTCATAATGGGATATTGTTTGTAGAATTTTGAGGAAAATAATGAATTTAATCCATTTTGGAATAAGGCTGTAACATAACAAAATGTGGAAAAAGTGAAGCGCTGTGAATACTTTCCAGATGCACTGTATGCAATAACCCTCTCAATCAACTTAAAACTAAGCAGTGCACTGGCCAGGGACAAAAATTTTTATGTTTTTCATTTTGGTTCATTTGAGCAGAAACAGTATTTTTTTCATTCCGGTTCTAGTGTTCTGCAGCCTCCTTTCCAAATGGTAACTGGTTAGAACAAAATAAAAGAATAGTTAATAATGTTCTTTTTAAAATTACAGTACTCTATTCTAAGGGTGGGTGGCATACCAGTTGCAGTGTTTACAGACCTCACAAAAGAAAAAAGGCACCTATTTTGGAAAAACAAACTCAAATGAAGGGACTTACTCGCCCAAAATAAGCAAAAATTAGCGATCATTTTTTTCCTATGTGGGGGAATTTTCAGGATAGAAACCACAACAAGCATTGCATACGGTTGCCTATATAAAGTAATGTCTTTTCAGTAAATCTATTCTTAATATTACATATATCCCCAAAAATATTTCAGATATTAATTTGGCCACCTAAAATCAGTTAATAGACAAAATCTCTCTCCTGTATGCACGCACACACTGCAGTGTCCTTCAGAATCTAAGTGCAAGCTTGATCACAGTGGTGAAGTGGTACTGCGCAGTAATCTGCATATCTTTCACAGCCTAGTACTCACAAGCGACCCACAAGATCTGCAATTGTGTTCAGTACAGTGGCGCCTCCAAGGAAAGGAGAAACACTAAAGAAACATTGGCCACACCACTGGCCCCCCCATCTGCCATGATCATAATAATAGTTTAGATTTAACACAGAATAACATTCTATATATATAATATTGTAAATACATTCATAATAATTATCAGACATTCAATATTTAACAAAAGAATTCAAAAGCAACGAGCAGCATTTGTTTATTAAGAAACCTCACCCCCCACGTATCTCACATATGCGCATAATAACACGCCACTTGAATCATCAGCAGTGCTTGTAAGAAGAGCGCTGTGAACTTGACAATGACAAAACCATCTCTTGGACAAAACAACCAAGTAAGCATTTATTCAACATAATTCACCAAATGTTTTCCCTTGTGAAGGATATATTTTCCTCAGGTAAACCGAAAGTCACTGTAAGCACTGTAAAGACTCACTGTAATTGTAAATATGAAATTAGATGTGAGATTAATTTGTCTTCCACTAACAAACAGGCCTAGATTCATTTAGAAAAGAATTAAGCATTAGCTTTTCCTACTTTTTGTTTCCCATTCGTCCAAGATTGGTTCCACATGATGTGGAAGGTGAAGTGTTGCACCACAGCTTCACTGGTTCAGTACAGATTTTGTGGGTACATCTGCAAAATCCCTGATGTGTGATTTTAAATGTGGTCACCGGATAATAATATTACTCATCAGTTTCTGCTGACCTAACACAAGCACAAAGAGTAAAACTTCATTAATGGGAAGTTGTGTCATCCTGGTTTATTCCCTATTTATTCCCCTTTTAAGTTTTTAAGTTTATAGGGAACTGAAATCAATATAAAGTTACAATAAATTAATTACTGTTGATTACAGATCTGATGCAGTGTGTAGCCTCATATACTGATCCATGCTCAGATTCATTTTAAGCATTTGTTCAAAACAGATTTATACAGTCTGGTAAGATCAATGTTGACCAAAAACTAGGGCTGTAAAAATGCATCTGACAATTAAAATTCAACACGTGGATTATGGAATTTAATTGTTCATTATAAATAATATCTAATGTGCCTGTGAATGTAAAACCTTGTGTATAGTTTTATCAATACTACACCTCCAGTTACGTTTGCAAATAGTCATCGATATGTGACCAAATTAAAGGTGCTGTAAATGATTTTTTAAGTTAATGATATGCAGAAAATGCTACTATTCCCAGTCAGATATCACTGTGAAATAGGTGCCATTAAATATCACACCTGTCTCTTTCACAGCCCTAGGCTCGGTAAACAGCGGGGAAAAAGATCTCCGTGGGAAGATCCTTTGTTTCTGCTTGTCAGTCATTGTGCATGTCACAGGGTTTATACAGTATATGCTCGTATAAGTGCCGGTGCAGTATCCTGTTCCTGTGAAACGCTCAATGTCAGTCGGCAAAGCGCTCAGGGGTACGCTCCCCACCTCCATCTACTCCAATAAAACAGTATCCAGGTGTGTCCGTTTGTGTGCACGTGTCTTTGGAGTGCAGCGTTTTGGAAAGAGGGGGCGAGGCTAATTCAATGGCGAAGTCTGGTGCAAGTTCCAGAACGGCTTAAATCACTTACAGCACCTTTAATAAAGCTCCCAAGTCTAAAAGTTTTATGAACAGCATGTAGGACAAATAGAATTAAATTGAATGTAAACTTCTGATTGTCTCTGTCCTTTCATACATATGATCTGCTCTAATGCCAACTCTAATGAGTTATCTCTGCTAATGTTCAGGTGCTGTTGTTCAAGTGAAGGTGATGGCACGAGTGTTGGCATTTGGAGGTGTTGGACTGGCTGCTCTGATTTTCCTCATAGCAACTGCAGCTGCAGTGAAAGCTTTCTGCTCTACGATTGCTCACACTAATGACCACACACACACAATACAGACTGATCAGGATTACATTAACCTGAGAGAACAGGAATTAAATTAATTTAGGTCTTAACAAAAGCTGAAATTATTAAATTTGTACAGACAACTTTTATTTTTTTGCACTATTTAGTGGAGTTAGCCATTTTAGATCTGTACATAAACAATTCAGTCCTCTACCTCCTTCCGAAATATTGAACAATTTCAGTAATATTTTCAGTCTCAGATATGTTTTTAAAACTTTTCTTTGAGGGAGATGAGTAAAAATGTCTTCCTTAAAGTTGAAGTGTATAACTTTTTCATTGGTTAAAATACTTTCTTCTATCCCAGCTTGATATGCAGAGACAACTATAAGTGAGCCATTTGCTGGTTAATTTTCTCAAAAACAGTAAACACTATGGCTCTGTAGTGTTATAAAAATGCCTCGTTTGAGTGGCATCCAGCCTGACACAACAACATTGATTCAAACAAGTATTCGGAAGGATGTCTGACAAAAAAAATTTGTTTTTTTACAATTTCGTTCAGTGGCACAGAAATTACACACTTTAAGCTTTAAAGTTTTTGTACATTGTGTAAAAACAATAATCAAATTATAACTTTAAACAGTCTATTCTTTAAAAGTTACATTTTCCAATCTGATTTAATAGCAATATTACCAAAACACAAGTTCCTGTCTGCATGAATGTAACAGCTGCGACAATTATTGTGCATATGGGTTGCTATAATAAAAACAACATATGTTTATGTATAAAGAGAGGGTTTCAGATTAGGTATTAGGTTCAGCATTTATTAAAATAGTTGATATGGAAAATAAATGTCTTGCTTGATGTGTGTTTACATGTATTCTGAGTCACAAATAAAGCCTGCGCTTCATAATCTATGAATGTGTTTGAGGATGTGCTGTGTATTTTTTTAACAAAAGTAATTACACATCAAATTGGTTTACTTTTACATTTATACAGTTTATACAAGACTCTGCATAGCTTTGCTGCACTACTGATTTTTCTGTTTAGGGATCGAGATGACTCCTCCCTTGAGTAGAAAAATCCTGATGAATGGCGATGTGCTCCGAAAAATATGCCCGCGATGATGCACACATAAGGGGTGAAGCATTTCGCGTCATCTGCTAATAGATTGCCGTGATTCTAAATGAGATTCAGAGATAGTCACTCCTGGGGGAAATCCCATAGCGTCAGCTACTGATGCAGCGTCTCGTTCACTCCTACCAGGGAACTGAGGTTGCAGTCTAACTGAGATATAATTGTTTACTTGTAGCTTGATTGTATCTGATTTAAAAAGTTTTTAATTGACTTTTAATTTAATTGACATGGGTAATGACTGCTGACATGTCAAAGATGTTTGAGGCAAAATTCCAAAACCAGAACACCCTTGACATGCCCTAGAAACCACCACCAACAACAACACCCTAGCACACCTAGCAGCATGGCAGTGAGTTTTGCAGAGGCAAACACAACTCATGTTTTCTTCAGAAAATAAAATAATGTAGTTTCTTTGTATTATTTGCAGAGCAGGGATTGAATCTCATAGTCATTTTCACACATGTAAAATGTGTCATAACTCATAAGCTTTGCACTCAGCTTACTGTTTCAACACATGTCTGTGATGACACAAATGCAGAAGCAATTTGGTGATTCTATTTCCTCTGTTCCACATTTCCCCTACTTCTCTCCACTTCACAGTGCTGTAAGATAACTGACCACAACACCACAAGCACAATCAAATAATCATGTACAACCATATTTAAACATCTGCAAACACACTTTTGAGCTTGAGCTTTGTAAACAATAGAAAAAAAAAGTGTCATCCAATTTGCTAACAGTTTTTACATTATTCTTTTTCAAATAAAATGATAACTTACCAGTGTTATGCTGTACATATATGTATTTGAAATGTTTATATTTCAATTATATAAGCATATTTACTGCAGTTATGACATTCTTACTTGATTATAATGATTTGTATCTTTAGCTTGAGTAATTATGAAAGTGTAAGAGAATCTGTACTTCTGTGTTAACATGTATAATTGAACTGTATAAGAGAGCACGTTGAGTTTTAGTTTATTTCAATAAACATGAAGATTACATGCAGACATGTTTTGTTTTATTTCTTTGTAATGAAATTCGATATAAAGATTCTCAAACTTTCAACCATAACTGTGCTAACTCAAATACAGAACTATATTTCTTCAACTTTGGGCACTTTCATGTCCCAGGGTTGATTTTTATTAAAACTAACATATTTCAGATTTTTCCTTTTGTTGTATATAGGTCACATTAAAACTTGTCTTTTAATGTGCTTGGAAACTTTTTACCAATGTTGGCACCGCCAAATCCCCCAAAAGCGAGGAGAGAGGAGAGGTAATGTATACTCCAGGGTGTGAGATGGCGACGACTGGAGCAGAGAGAAACAGAGGTGAGAAATCCTGGTGAATGGAGCTGATGGTAATGGCTGCAGCACAGGAAAATAGGCAAAAATATCCAGACTAAAAAATACAGAGAACAGCGTGAGAACACGAGTAACAAAGTACACAACTAGAGAACGATCCGAACTCTTCTTCTTCTTTGACGTTTTATGGCGGTTGGCATACCAGCTTTTGGTGCATATTCTGCCACCTACTGGGATGGAGTGTGGAGCACTGACGTAGAGGGAAAACTACATTTAAAAAAAAAAGAAAAAAGGGAACCAACAAACCACATGTACATCCTAAATCCTGACCATTAACTCTGTGTCTTTGAGATATTTAAATAAAATGTTGAACAATCTTACAGTTTTATCTTTGTTTAACAAATTCTGCAGTGAAAGCTGATTAACTCCTATATCTCTAAGTGCTTCTATAAGTTGTAGTCTTTCATTGTCATAACCTTTACACTTTTTTAAAACATGCTCGACTGTTTCAGGAAGATCACATCTGACACAACATCCGGATACATGTTTTCCAATCATATGTAGTGACTGGTTAAGAGCAGAATGCCCAATTCTGAGACGTGATATTATACTGTCTTCCCTTCTATTCCCAAAACTTCTCCTCTCGCTCCCAACTATTCTCTGAATATTATATAGATGTCGTCCTTTATTCTCACTGTCCCATTTTCTTTGCCACACATCCTTTACAGGTCCTTTAATTAAGCCTTTTATTTCCAGTTTACTCATTGGAACATTCAACTCTATGTCTGAGTGTTTTAATGCTTGTTTTGCTATTTGATCCACCACTTCATTTCCTTCTACCCCTATATGAGCGGGTACCCATACAAATGAGATAACTGTTCTTGTTTGATGTATTCTGAACAAACTTTGTAAAATATCTGATAAAATGTCTTGCCTAGTTGATGATTTTCCACTCTTTAGACTTAATAATGCTGCAAAAGAGTCCGAACATATGACCACTTCAGGTATTTTGATCTCTTCCACCCACTGAAGAGCCTGTAATATTGCAAGCATTTCTGTTGTATAGACTGATATATGATTAGATGTTCTTTTTGCTATTTTGTTCCTAAACCTTGGTATATACACTGCTGATGCTGTATGTCCTGTTTCAGGATCTTTAGCTCCATCTGTATATAGCTGAATTACTGATACATATTTCTGATCCAAATATTTATGTACTATTGTTTCTTTAGGTTCTTGTCTGTTTTTATCATTTATACTCACTAGAAGTTGAAAGTCAACTACAGGCATTGGGAATAGCCATGGGGGTGTTGCTGGCAATACTACAGTAGGGCAAACAGCACAGTTACTTATTCCAATTTGATGAGCCTCTTTATTTGCTTTCC
The DNA here is from genome assembly GCF_019703515.2 of Myxocyprinus asiaticus. NCBI lineage: Eukaryota > Metazoa > Chordata > Actinopteri > Cypriniformes > Catostomidae > Myxocyprinus > Myxocyprinus asiaticus. The sequence goes on from NC_059373.1 coordinate 43,112,055, forward strand.
ATCCAAAGCTATATACCAATTTCAGTTTTAACCTACGAAACTCCAGCGGCATCTCACCCATTTCAACCTGTCGAGCTGACACAGGTGATGTTTTAAATGCTCCACAGCATATTCTTAACACTTGATTTTGTATTATATTTACTTTATCAAGCAGAGATGCTGAGGCTGTTCCATAAATCATACTCCCATAATCTACTGTAGACCTTATGAGTGCACAGTATACTCTTTTCAGAGACTGCCGGTCAGCACCCCAATCTATACCTGCCAAACACCTCAAAACATTCATTCCTCTCTTACTTTTATCTATTATCTTTCGGATGTGTGTTGCAAATGTTATTTTTGAATCCATCCAAATACCTAAAAATCTGATTACAGACTCTTTTTTCAGTTCTTGATCATATAACTTTAATTTGATAGATGGGATTTTCCTCTTTTTTGAAAAACACATTATTTTAGTTTTTTCCACTGATAATCGAAATCCCCAATTATTGGCCCACATTTCTACTTCTTTAATAGCATTCTGCATGCTTTCTTCTACATTTGACACATTTCTACCCCTCTTCCATAAAGCACCATCATCTGCATATAACAATTTTCTAATCCCAGGCCAGACACTATTAAAAATATAATTTATCATAATGTTGAACAATATAGGGTTGCAAACACTACCTTGAGGGGTACCATTTTCGATTGCATATATCTTTGAGTATGATGTATTCACCCTTACTTGAATGGTTCTATCAATTAAAAAAAAATCCTTAATCCAATTATACATTTTTCCATTAATATTTATATTACCCAGTTTGATTAAAAGTCCTTCCTTCTACATCATATCATACACTTCTTCCACATCTAAAAACACTCCAATTAATACTTCTTTATTGACCCGAGCCTTTCTTATATCAGACTCTAAACTTAAAATTACATCTGTTGTGCTTCTTCCTTTTCTAAAACCACTCTGATGTTGACATAAAAGACCTTTTGATGTCAGTCTAGCCATTACCATTCTTTCCATTCATTTACAAAGGTTAGACGTTAACGCAGTTGGTCTATAACATGTCACTTGTGAATGATCTTTCCCTGGCTTTATAATTGGAATAATTATGCCATGTTTCCAAGAGGAGGGAAGCTTTCCTAACTTCCACACTCTATTAAAAAGATGTAATAAAATATTCTTTGACTTATCTGATAGATGTATAATCATTCCATTGCATATTTCATCTTTGCCAGGAGAAGTGTTTCTCACCCCTACAAGTGCCTGATTTAATTCATACATGGTAAAAACTTCATCTACTATGCTTTCATCTACACCTCTTTGCTCTAAAATATTTAGATTTTCTCTCATTTTGTTTTCTCTAGATAACCTCATTTCTTCTAATATATTCCTGTTACTGTGGACCTTGACAAAATGTTCAGCCAACACTTCTTCTTTTTCAGAATTTGATATAACTTGTTTTCCTTCACTAATTAGAACAGGTATCTCTCTACTGGGTTGGATCCCTCCCATCTTTCTTATCATTCCCCACATTTCATTAATGTCTGTCTCTTTTCCAATTTAATCACAAAAATTCCTCCAATGATTCTTTTTTGCCATCCGAATTGTTTTCCTAACAATTGCTTGTGCTCTTTTATATTCAATAAAATCATCAAATGAAAATGATTTCCTCACGTTCTTAAGTGCTCTATTCCTTTTTTTGATAACTTCATTGCACTCCTCTGTCCACCACGGTACAGCCTTCTTTCTCCTTTTCCCTCTACGTCTCCCAATTACTTCAGTTGCTGTTTTATAAATAACATCACTTATGCACTTATTCAATTCATCAACATCTTCTACTGAAATGTCTATTGCTAACATTCTTGACTCACTTATTTCTTGTAACTTTTCCCAATCAGCAGATTTAAGTTTCCATCTAGGATTTTCTTCTATTTCAACTTGTTCTAGATCTATTCCAATTTTACAGCTTATGGGAAAATGGTCGCTCCCTACTGTACTCTCTTCCATAACATTCCATACACAATTCCTTGCCAAATTTTGATATGCAAGCGTCAAATTAATTGCTGAATTACGTCCCTGTGCAACATCCACTCTTGTATACCTTCCATCATTTAAGCATATTAATTCTTTCCATTCTAACATTTCTTCTACCGCATTTTCATTCTGATCAGTATATGTGCTTCCCCATAGTGTACTGTGAGCATTAAAATCCCCACACCATATTGTTTTATGATCTCCTATTCCCCCAACTTTCTCTAAAGTTACTCTACTTGATCTTTCGCATGGATTATAAAAATGTATTACTCTTATACTCTGTGATTCATCCCATACTTCAACCACCAGTGACTCATACTCATTTATCTGCATTGTTCTAAACCCTATTCCTTGTTGTACAAATGTAGCAACTCCACCACCATTACCAACACCCCTATCTCTTCGTACTGCTGTATATCCCTGTATCACAAAGTTTAAATTTGTTTTAAGCCATGTTTCCTGTATACATTTAATTTGTGGTTTACTTTCAAAATTGTCAACAAATTTCTTAAATTCCTGCCCATTAGCAACTAGACTTCTTGCATTCCACTGTAATATTGTAAAAACCATTACAATCTACCACATGCTGTTTGAGAGTTTGTATTCTGCATCTTGATTTTCTCATATATATTTGTTCCACAGTCACTTCTTCTACCTCCAGATACTTTTCTGCTGCCCTAATTATGATTTTAATCTTTTCTGTTCTGCTTTCTGTTTGTGCAGAGCAATTTATTACCTCAGCCATAAAGCAATGAATGACACTTTGTCTACTAGCATCGAATTTGCATTCACCTTGCTACAATTGTGACTTTCTTTTGTTCTAGTTATAACATCTTGCGTAGGCCTATGTTCTTTTTGATCTCCTTCTTAACCCTCTTTGTTGCTTCTGCGCATGTCAACCCTTCCGAAAACTCGATGAAACAACATTTGCGTTTCACATCCTGTCCACATTTTCCAGTATTCATGTTCTCCACTGCCCCTTGCACAACGCTGCTTCCCCTTACAAACAGCTGCCACATGTCCATACTTTTGACACTTATAGCATCTAAGTGGAGGGAGAACATATGGTCTAACAGCATAGCTTTTGAACCCAAGAAATACTCTTTCCGGTAGCTTTTCTTCCTCAAACTGCACCATTATAGAAAGGCTATCCAGCTTTTCTTTTTCTTTTATATATTTCAGTCGTTTGACATCTACCACTGTTGCCCCTGTTAAACTTCTCTTGATTGTGTCTTCTGAGACATCAGTTGGGACCCCTGTAATGACTCCCTTCATCCATTTATTTTCTTCCAACAGTGTACATGAAGTTTTTTCTTTAAACCTAGTACCAGTCAAGTGGCAACTTTCCGTTCCGTAACATTTTCACATTTTCAATTTTCCCGATCGCTTCTTTGAGTGCTTTAGTTATTTTCAATGGATTCAATGCATTCGTATTATCTGACATGAATTTTATCATTACCTTACACTCATCCTTCTTCCTTTTGTCCTACTGTTTTTCCCTTTCACTATCCGATCCAGAAAGTTGACTCCAGATTTTTTTCTCATTTTCTACTATTGTCCAATTTCCATTTTTACCTCCTCTTTCTCCACCACAACATTCATCCTCTATTTCCAGTTCGCTTCCTGATCCTACATCACTTCCCTCCCCAGTGATGCCAACCCGCCTCCTTCCCCATGATCCGAACTTGCACTAAAGGGCTGGTTATAAGGGAGAGAGAAGATAAATCAAGCAGCGGCTGGTAATGAGCATTGCTGGGCAATGCTGCCGCGTGATTAACTCCGCACCAGCAACAACAGGAGGGAGACACACAGAAACAAACTAGCAGAATGAATCCTCCCATGACAAACACAATGTGCTTCAGCTAACAACACACAAACAATTATAATCTTTCATGTCTTTATTGAACACATCCCATTAAAGATTCACAGTGCTGTGGAAAATGTGAAATTTGTAAGTGACAACCTTGTTGTTGTTACCTGGATGATCCACAACTGTTTTTAGTTTTGTTATAGTTGTTCATGAGTCCTTGTTTGTCAGTTAAACTGCCCACTGTTCTTCAGAAAAATCCTGAAATGGACTCGTATACAACTGTTACAAAGGGTGAAAACATTCACTGTTGCTCAAGAAGGCAACAGGATGCATCAAGAGCCGGGGCATGTGTCATGTTTATTCTGTTGGTTCATGTTTTTCATGTCTTTTATTTTGAAAATCTAGTTCCTGTTTCATGTTATGTGGTCCCCTAATCATGTGATTTCATGTTTCCCTCCATGTTCATGTGTCTTGTTATCTTGTTTAGAGTTCTTAGTGTTCACTGGTTATCTTTGGTACACTTTTCACTTTTTCCACAGCACGGTGAATCTTTAATGGGATGTGTTCGATAAAGACATGAAAGATTATAATTGTTTGTGTGTTGTTATCTTAAACTTGTGTTTGTCTATACTTGTGATGAAATTACATTTTATGACCAATTAATGCAGAAAACCAATTAATTCTTGCCACTGTATATTCTATCCCCAATATCCTGTGTGGCCCATTCCTACCTGTTCTCTTCACCTGCTTTGTCATTTTCTATCATCTCTTCATTGTCCTCTCCATCTTTATGGCTGAGTAAATGGACCATTATCTTAGTGTTATACATACTACAATGTTAACTTTCAGTATGAAACTATTTGCATATATACTATGAAAGAGTGGTTAAAAACTACCAAAAATATATTTTTTAAAAGTGCTTAAAACTATTAAACTATTAAAAACTAAAGATATGGTAGATCAGGTCTTTAAGGCATATCTTTTTTTATGAAAAGCCATGTACAAAGCAATAAAACAGTTTTATTTGCTAAACAGTAAATTATTAATTTAATTTTATCTGCACCATTATTTTCATTAGAAAAAGAAGCAGAAAAAAGTGCTTAATTCTTCCAAATGATTGGTTCTAAGCAACCTCTCCATCACTAGCAAGTCAATGACTTAGCCTCTGAAATTATTAAATGACATCTGGATGAGGTAATTTAGTCACACCACATCCAGTGGTGATATCGTGTCTGACTGCACACTGCAAGACATAACGTGCTCATCTGCATTAACAGAGGATGAGGCAAAAAGCCCAATAACTAGGTTGTGTTTGGTGGTGGGAGGCTCAGTTAACAATTTTAACAATCTCCTCAGTTTCTCTCGAATGAAAATCGAACGCCCATTCACAAACATACCGCAACTTTTTTATTTTTTGAGCAACAGAGATACTCGGAAATGAACTGATATTAATGTTAATCACTTTGCCCTCTCAGGCAACAACATTAAATGTTGATTAACTTCAAGACTTACAGTGATAAAAATGATAGGTTAAGCGTATATGGCAAGCTGAATTCACTTTTATTCATTCGCTGGATTTGAATAGTTGATATCAACAATTCAATTTTCACTGGTTAGAATTGTAATTCTTGATATCAAGAATGTAATTTTCACTAGTGGAAATGCCAATTGTTGATATCAATAATTACATTTCCACTAGTAAAAATGTGAATTGTTTTATATAAAAAATGACGTCATCACTCGCAGAAATCACATACTTGATATCAAAAATGGGATTTCAACTAGTAAAAACCGTAATTCTTGATATCTATAACTGAATTTTCTCTAGTAAAGTTTCACACCGATATGTCATTCAATCTTATTCAAAACGCAATTATTGATATAAAAAATTAGTTTCTTACTAGTTGAAAGTCCAATTTCACATATCAACAATTCTTTACTTACTAGTAAAAATGCTAATTTTTGATATCAGATATTCAGTTTTCACTAGTGACAATTTTAATTTCTGATATCTGTAATGTAATTGTTACTAGTAAGAAATTCATTTTAGATATCATTAATTACACTCCAAATTATTGATATCTGAAATCCATTTCTGGATATCAGAAATACCAATTGTAACATGTTGAAATGCATTTATAGATATCAAGAATTAACATTTCAACTAGTGAAAATTGAATTGTTTATATCTGTAATTACCTTTGCATAGTTTTGGCGCCCTTTTAACTTTTAATCACATGTAGGATATGAATTGTTGATATCAACAATTACATTTTCACTAGTTAAAATGCTAATTCTTGATATCAGGAATGTATTTTCTACTAGTGGAAATGCCAATTGTTGATATCAATAATTACATTTCCACTAGTAAAAACGTCATGGTTACTAGTGTAACCTCCGTTCCCTGATGGAGGGAACGAGATGTTGTGTCGATGTAGTGACACTAGGGGTCAATCTTGGGAGCCCAAGACACATCTGGTCTTTGATAAAAGGCCAATGAAAATTGGCAAGTGGTATTTGCATGCCACTCCCCCAGACATACGGGTATAAAAGGAGCTGGTATGCAACCACTCATTCAGGTTTTACGCTGAGGAGCCGATATAAGGTCCGGCCATTTCAGCGGGTAGTGCAGCGTTGTGGCAGGAGGGACCAACATCTTGCTCCCTCCATCAGGGAACGGAAGTTACACCAGTAACCATGACGTTCCCTATCTGTCACTCACTCGATGTTGGTGTCGATGTAGTGACACTAGGGGTCCCTATACAAAACACCACAAGGCTGAACTGTGTTACGTGAACTGGCGGTGTGTGGTGGGCAGACTTGCTGTGTGCCTCATAGCAAGCACACCAGGTCGACACGTAACCTCCCCCGACACAGTTATGAATGTCGAACGGCCCTTTTTGGGGACAAGTCAACTACCCAAAGATAGAGACAGGCTTAACCCAGTCGTGGCCTCTTTTCCCCTTCTCTTTTTCCACTCCCTAAAAAAGAAGGGGGATTATCCGACTGGGCCGCCAGGTCTAGTCAGGGGGTGTCCCTCCCAAGGGGAAGACACAGCGGAGACCACACCTCACCCAAAGAGAGGGGGGGATATTTAAGTGGAAAAATACGTCACATGGTCTTTCCAACCATGTGGAGAGCCTTCAAGGTAGATCCTGCCCAATGGGGAAGGAGTTACTACAAACATGGAGACTGGAGCAGAGGGGCTCTGCCCAAGGAAGATGCAGTTTGCCAACAGGGAAACGAACTAGCAGAGGATATAGATCGCATGGGGTTTAGCCTTACAGGGAACCACCACATGCGTAGCACCTACCCCAGAACAGGGCTCTTAATTAGCGCGTGTACTGGGCCGGCAGTGAGTCTCTCCGAAAACTCGACTGCCACAGGGCTTGGAGGAAGTCAACCAGGGAACAAATTTTGTGAACACTACTGGGAATTAATGGTGCACGTCTTCAGCTCAAAAGGAGGTGGAAGGCGCTATGTGCAAGCGATACACCCGGCCGGCTATCCCAGGCTTATCCGCTTGTATTGCATGCCACTACCTGGGACGAAACCGGTTCCACCCGGAGGTTGTAGGACCTTGCAAAGGTGTTGGGTGTTGCCCAGCCCGCTGCTCTGCAAATGTCTGTTAGAGAGGCACCTCTGGCCAGGGCCCAAGGAGCCGCTACACCACAGGTAGAATGGGCTCTTAGCCCTACCGGGGGTGGCATGTTTTGGGTGAGATATGCCATAGTTATGGCATCAATGAGCCAGTGGGCAATCCTCTGCTTGGAGACAGCACTTCCTTTCCGCTGTGCACCAAAGCAGACAAAGAGCTGCTCAGAGATTCTAAAGCTCTGCGTGTGATCCAAATAGATGCGTAAAGCGCGCACCGGACACAGCGATGACAGGGCTGGGTCTGCCTCTTCCTGGGGCAGCGCTTGCAGGCTCACCACCTAGTCCCTAAAGGGGTGGTGGGAACCTTGGGCACATAGCCCGGTCAGGATCTCAGGATCACGTGAGAGTAACCTGGACCGAACAGGCATGTTTCGCTGACAGAGAACGCTTGCAGGTCACCTACCCTCTTGATGGAAGTGAGTGCAGTCAGGAGGGTAGTCTTCAAGGAGAGTGCCTTAAGCTCGGCTGACTGCAAAGGCTCAAAGGGGACTCTCTGTAGACCCTGAAGAACTACAGAGGTCCGATGAGGGAACGAGGCGCAGTCTGGAGGGATTCAGCCTCCTGGTGCCCCTTAGGAACCTGATGATCAGGTCGTGCTTCCCTAAGGACTTACCGTTGACTGCGTCGTGATGTGCTGCTATGGCAGCAACGTACACCTTCAAGGTGGAAGGGGACAGCCTCCCTTCCAACCTCTCTTGCAGGAAGGAAAGCACTGATCTGACTGCGCATCTCTGGGGGTCTTCCTGACGGGAAGAACACCACTTAGCGAACAGCCACTTAAAGGCATACAGGCGCCTCGTAGAGGGGGCCCTAGCCTGAGTGATCGTGTCTACCACCACAGGTGGGAGACAGCTTAGGTCTTCCGCATCCCGTCCAGGGGCCAGACATGGAGATTCCAGAGGTCTGGGCGCGGGTGCCAGATGGTGCCCCTTCCCTGAGAAAGAAGGTCCTTCCTCAGGGGTATTTGCCAGGGGGGAGCTGTCGCGAGGAGCATGAGGTCCGAGCACCACATCTGGGTGGGCCAGTAGGGTGCTACCAGGACGACATGCTTCTCGTCCTCCCTGACCTTGCACAGGGTTTGTGCAAGCAGGCTCACTGGGGGAAATGCATATTTGTGAATGCCAGGGGGCCAGCTGTGTGTCAGCGCGTCTATGCCGATGGGGGCCTCGGTCAGGGCGTACCAGAGCGGGCAGTGGGGAGGATTCTTGGGAGGCGAACAGGTGCACCTGTGCCTGTCGAATCGACTCCAAACCAGCTGGACCACCTGAAGGTGGAGTCTCCACTCTCCCCTGAGGGTAACCTGTTGTGACAGCGCGTCCGCTGTAGTGTTGAGGTTGCCCGGGATGTGAGTGGCTTGCAGCTGACTCCAGAGGAGGAGACGGTGGGCGAGTTGTGACATACAACAAGAGCGCAAACCACCTTGCCGGTTGACATATGCTACCGTTGTCGTGTTGTCTGTCTGAACTAACACGTGCTTGCCCTGGATCAACGGCCGAAACCTCTTCAGGGTGAGCAGAATTGCCAACAACTCGAGGCAGTTGATGTGCCAATGCAGTCGCGGACCCGTCCAGGGGCCGGCGGCTGCGTGCCCATTGAAAACAGCGCCCCAGCCCATTTTGTAGGCGTCTGTCGTGACCACGACGTGCCTGGGGACCAGTTCTAGAGGAACACCTGCCCGTAGGAACGAGAGGTCGGTCCAAGGGCTGAAAAGACGGTGACAGACCAATGTAATGGCCACGCGGTGTGTCCCATGGTGCCATGGCTGTCTCGAGACTCGAGTCTGGAGCCAGTGCTGAAGCAGCCTCATATGCATCAACCCGAGCGGGGTGGCCACCGCCGAGGATGCCATATGCCCCAGGAGCCTCTGAAAAGGTTTCAGTGGAACCGTTGTTCCCTGTTTGAACGCCTTCAAACAGGCTAGCACCGACTGGGCACGCTCATTCGTAAGGCGCGCCGTCAAGGAGACTGAGTCCAACTCCAAACCAAGAAAAGAGATGCTCTGAACCGGGAGGAGCTTGCTCTTTTCCCAGTTGACCCGAAGCCCTAGTCGGCTGAGGTGTGAGAGCACCAGGTCCCTGTGTGCGCATAACACATCTCGAGAGTGAGCTAGGATTAGCCAGTCGTCGAGATAGTTGAGAACGCGAATGCCCACCTCCCTTAACGGGGCAAGGGCAGCCTCTGCGACCTTCATAAGGACGCGAGGGGAGAGGGACAGGCTGAAAGGGAGGACTTGTACTGATACGCCTGACCCTCGAACGTGAACCGCAGGAAGGGTCTGTGTCGAGGAAGGATCGAGGCGTGGAAGTACGCATCCTTCAGGTCTACCGCCGTGAACCAATCTTGATGCTGGACACTTGCCAGAATGCGTTTTTGCGTCAGCATCTTGAACGGGAGTCTGTGTAAAGCCTAGTTCAGAACTCACAGGTCCAAGATTGGCCTCAACCCACCGCCTTTTTTCGGTACGATGAAGTAGGGGCTGAAAAACCCCTTCTTCATCTCAGCTGGAGGGACAGTTTCTATCGCGCCCTTCCGTAGGAGGGTAGCGATCTCCGTGCAAGGTAGCAGCATTTTCGTCTTTCACCAAGGTGAAGTGGACACCGCTGAACCTAGGCGGATGCCTGGCAAAGTGAATCGCGCAGCCGAGTCGGACGGTCCGGACAAGCCCTCGTGACGGATTGGAAAGCGCAAGCCATGCGTCCAAGTTCCGCGCAAGGGGGACAAAAGGGACAACGTCATCAGACGTACCGGCAGGTGGGGCCTCGTGGTGGGGCGGAGCTCGAGGTGCCACACCACGTCGTGGCCGTGCTGAGTCTAAGGACATCGAAGCACTTACCTGGCTCCTTGTGACCACCCCCGGAACAGCCTGGGCGGGGGAGGAAGAGGCCTGTCCTCGTGACCCGTGGAGACTGTCACATCAGGGGCGGATTTGTGCCACAGGAGCGTTCTCTGCAGTGCACCAGTGCAGAGGGGGGAGAAGCCACTGAAATGTGCCGTCAGATCCAGCAGAGGTGAATGAACAGTAGTATTCAGCTCAATGAGCATGACCGTTCGGCTCCGAAGAGAAAATCTGAATGAGTGGTTGCACACCAGCTCCTTTTATATGTCCGGGGGAGTGGCATGCAAATACCACTCGCCAATTTTCATTGGCCTTTTATCAAAGACCAGAGGTGTCTCGGGCTCCCAAGAGTGACCCCTAGTGTCACTACATCAACACCAACGTCGAGTGAGTGACAGATAGGGAACGTGAATTATTGATATAAAAAATTACATCATCACTCGCGGAACTACATTCTTGATATCAAAAATGGATTTCAACTAGTAAAAACTATAATTCTTGATATCTGTAACTGAATTCTTACATGTAAAAAAGGAATTGTTACATGTTGAAAAGTAATTTTTACTAGTTAAAATGGTCATTTCAGATATCATAAATTCCTTTTTGGATATGTGCATAATAATGAGCAGTGCTTACGAGTTCCTTACGTACCTTATGAATATTTAAAAAGAAAGGTGTGGAACCTCGCAGGGGATACGCAAGCAGAAAAGAGAACTTTCTTCATCCCCACGATCCATTTCCTCTGTCGTTTATAAACCACACTTTAATTTTTCATATCAACACCACAAGGTGTATATTATTTTTATATTTAATAACATTGTTTGATTTTGTGATGTGTATCGAGAGTCACAGCAGTCTTAAGAACAATGCAGTGTTAGCGCCATCTATAGTTTGGAGCATAATTTCTTACGTTTGTTTGCTTTTTTAGATTTCAAATGATTTGATTACTATCTAAAACATTTAATGGTAGCCTTTTCAACACTTTTCAATAAGGTTCCATGTGTTAACATTAGTTGCAGTAGGTTTCATGAATTAGCAAAGAACATTTTTTAACAGCATTTATTAATCACTGTTAATGTTAATTAATAAAACATTGTTCTTTGTTAATTTATATTTTATGAACTAATGTTAACATTTACAACTTCTAATTTTAAAAGTACATTAGTAAGTGTTGAAATTAACATTAACCAAGATTAACAAATGCTGTTAATGTATTGATCATTGTTTTTCAAGTTAACAAATTTTAACAAATGAAACCTTATTGTAAGGTGTTACCCATTTGACTGTATTAGGCCTATATGTGATCATTTGATTTCTTTCCTGTTCAAAGATTTCTTTAAAGTTACAAAGAGTATTTAAAATAGACACAAAGAATGGGCATTTAATGTCATATGTATTTAATCAAATCAAATTCAAAATAAACACTCAATTACAAAGCCTAACAAAACATGTACATAGTAAAATAAAATAAAAAATCAGTTACATAATTGATAAGAAATTTAAATAATAATAAATTAAACTAAAATAATTATTTAAACAACAAAAGCTTGAGTGATTCAAAACCAAATCATTTTTAAAAAAATACAACCTGATCGACAATTGAACTGTTTCCAGAATAATATTTGTTATGAAATACATCTATACAGATCCAGTAGTTAGCAGACAAATACTTAAAGTAATTGTTTACTACGGAAGCCCTGAACCGCAAGGTGGAAAAAAATTACAGTGAAAAAATAGTGTCTCAGTTCCTTCCTGAGTCTTACATTTTTTTTCTCTCTTCAAAAATTTATTTTTTCTCTCTTTATAGATTTATATTATCATTAAATTCTTCTATTTGCACTTTGTACTTCGATCCAATCTTTATACGTTCCGTAACAAAACTATACACGGATAAATCAGATCATGAAACAAATACAGTACATTCATAAGTAGTGAAGGGTTTCTTACTCAATGATATGGTATTGAAAAGAAGAATATGTTTAAAACAAAACACCACTGTAACTTGATTCATTCACACAAGAAGTGAACTCAATACAATATGTAAACATCTTAATTATTTCACCTTAAACATTTCATTTTGATAAACTGGGTGGAAAATGTATTAATGTGATACAATTATATTTAAAAACATATTTTCTTAAAAGTCTCTTTCAATCCCTAAAATTATCTCCCGTTATATCTCCATTGCAGTTGTCCGGTTGGATGTGCGTTTAGTCTACTGACTCATGCATTAACATTATCAGATGAACCCCTAACACCTGAGAATGAATCAAGTTGCTAAACTACTAATAATTAAAACCACAAAATGTCAAATTAGACCTTAATTAAAATATATTATTATAATTAAATTCCATCATGAAAGTCTGCACGACATCCCCGTTCAGTCGCGAGGATTTAATTTATAAATTATATTTTCGTTTAGAAATTAGATTACTTACAACAATATTAACATTACCAGATGTACCCTAACACTTCAAAAGGACAGACATAATAATAATTTCCCCATGTTTCCGTTTTCCTCAATACATTCCTTCACTTCCACCATGTAACACTGAGCAAACGGAATAGATGGTTTAGAAAGACCAACAATTTCAAACAAAAAAATAACGCCAGGTGTTACACGACAACGAATGCCATATCAAACGTATGTAACCTGATTTTATAGCAACAGAGCCAAGGTTGGTATTGCATGCATTTTTTTGAAGAGAGAAAAAAAATTTGAAGAGAGAAAAAAATTTTTGAAGACAATTTTCTTTATATTTTTAATAGAAAAAATTTTTATTAAGGAAGAGAGAAAACATTTTAAGACAGGCTCAGGAAGGAACTGAGACAATTTTTTTTCTTTTTCTTTTTTACCTTGCGGTTGAGGGCTTCCATAGTGTACCAAAAATGCTAGATTTAATAAAACTTTACATAGACAACATCTTACCGTGCTCTCCAACATGATTGTTCTGTCATTAGCTCCGCCTGTAACATCAGTCCGGAGACTGCGGGCCTGAAACTGCTGTGACTTAAAGCCGATTTAGACTTCTGCATCAAACCTACAGCTCTGTGGCTCAGCAGATGGATACTATTGTGTCTAATGTACCTGTGTGCTATTGATAAATGTATGAAAACGTGTTCCATCACTTTGCATAAAATCGTAGGCTAAATTAATGTTTGGGTATTAGGAGGAATAAGGAAGTGTAGATATACAAATCTAACAAACTTGTGTGCCTGTGTGTGTCAAGAAGCCGTAAAAATAATGGTTTTCACGTTTTACTTTTTAACTTAACCTTTGAGAAAATAAATTGGCCAAATCTTTATTATTATTATTATTATTTTATGCACTTTAGTTTAAAATGAAATGCACTAATTTAACAGCCGGGGCCTTGTTTCCCAATAACGATTGATCTTAGCAGTTAAGAGCATTTTCTATGAGCAATTTTACGAATGTTCGTTATTTTTCACGTGCGTTTCCTAAACCTGCTCTTAACATGAACGTGTGAGGACGCAGTTTAAGTGCTACTTAAGAGAGATGCTGTCCATAAACATGAAGTGTTGAAATGTGACCGTATAGTGCTGCTCCTCATTGCAACTTCATTATATGTGTGCGTAACCTTAAAAACAATTGTAATTTACCTCTCTGGAAATATTTAAAAATATTTTCTTAAATGTACAACTTAACAGAACAATATATTTATTTTATACAATCACTGCTTTGTTCATCAGATTGACATTTATGCACTTGGCAGACGCTTTTATCCAAAGCAACTTACAGTGCACTTCTTACAGGGACAATCCCCCCAGAGCAACCTGGAGTTAAGTGCCTTGCTCAAGGACACAATGGTGGTGGCTGTGGGGGTTGAACTGGTAACCTTCTGATTACCAGTTATGTGCTTTAGCCCACTATGCCACCACCACTCACATAATCAGATGTGCATTTCAATATTTCTTTTTCAAAATTTGCTCTGTGGGTCGAGATTAAAGCTTCCAGGATCAGTGAAAACAGCAGATGCCCTGTGTACGGTCCTGCTAAAGACAACAAGCATTAATTTAATATGACTTGACTTTTTTCTTTCTCTCTCTGACTGTAATATTTACAGTTCTCTGCAACAATCATGCCACCACTCTGTTGTTACCAACTAGTCCACAAATAACTTTATTTGTTTACTTATTCATTTATCTGTTCATCCAATATTGACTAACCATTTTCTGAATTTATTATTGTTATTATTATTATTAGCCTTGTCGGTTAATAATAATGATAAAATAAAATGTATACTGATATTAAATGAACATAAAGTGTAGCTATAGTTGTTTAAATTGTATCATGTGTAATTTCGTGTTTGTCCGGCAGGTGTCTGCATAAATCTGTGTCCTTACGATGCCCTTAGCGCTGTACGATTACTCCAGAGCACTCTTTAATCTACGAGCATTTTCAAGTATTACTTAAATTATGATGCTTTTGGGAAAACGGGCCGCAATACTAAGATGAATCTTAAGATGGATTCTACAATCTACTTAGGCGTACGATGTTTCTGGGAAACGAGGCCCTGTAACGTTCTTTTCAATAATAACACAGTGCTGTCGAGTTTATGTCTAGTTGTGCAATCTTGTGGACTTAAGAAACAACGTCAATTTAAATATTTGGTGACTTGAAAATACTAATTTAATTCGAAATATATTGCTTATATTTAAGATTTACACATTTCAATTTCATAACATAATAATTGTGTGATATTTAGCTAATATTAATACAACTTAAATTTATTGAAGTTTTATTGATTTAATATTGTTAAAGATTGCTAACTATAATTTGATTAAATTTTGTTATGAAATTAAAATGTGTAATTATAATACATATAATACTTTCCATAAAAATTACTGAGAATTTCCGTAATGTTTGTGCTTGGATTAAATGCAATACTTTTGGTTGAAAGGGTGCGCCCGTTATTATAAAAAAAACTTTTTGCGCTGTCTTCTTGCACTTAATTACCATACAGTAACACACACAGACGTACAATATTAGCATTCTAGAAGATTCGTTTATGTTATTATGCGCTATATTAACACCCATTCCTCCACGATTTTGGCTTAGCAGGTAAGAAGACTTTTTCCTTGGGCAGACAGCAGCAGATGTGGGAGGCGTTTAGCGCAGGGAGTGATTTTTTTGTTACTGGTTTCTCATGTCAGAAAAAGCATGCAATGTCAATTTTAAATGCTCATTTAAAACCATCAAACTATAGCTAAGACTAATTATTTGGACAAAAGGCATCCCGACTGTAACTCTGTCGGCACGCAGGACTGCACAACAACCCTTATTTATGAATAATGGGCAGCATATTGCAGTTGGAATGAATACAATTTACACCTGCTCCTTCAACTACTCCCTTAATCCCATTCACCTATACATTTATTAAAACACCATGAAAACAAACGTATTACAAAATCAAACAATTTATTCAATATAAAAAAATAATATATTATAGAGACTATACTCCCAGTCAGCATATGATGTGGCTTGCGATCTCTTATATGTCATCCATTAGAGACAACACCTTGCAACAGCACCAGTTTTGTGCCCAGCAACAATATTTTTCTGCGTATGGCATGTATAGTTTACAGTGAGTGATAGTTTGGGACAATATTTAATTAAAATTGAGTCAAATATGCAGAGCGGTATGAACTGATATTCTGGCTAAAAGGATTAAGGCAGTAGAAGACGGCACGGGTTGGCCAATCAGATGAAAGGGGCATTGCAGTGCTGCCCACATATGCAAATCTAATATTGTTTTTATTTAATTTTTTTAACAATGGACAAAAAAGTAAAATTTAAATGAATTCTCATTTTCCATTTCTGAAGCATAAAAAAACAAAAAAAAACAAGCTGTTTTTACCCACATGGAATGTCTCCCTCCATTTTTTTAACCTGCTACTATTGGCTCCAAAAGTGGATACATGGAAAACCAGGTCTCATTAATATTCATAAAGTCATTATCATAGCTATTCTTACCTGTTATAATTGTATTTTTAGATATCGATAATAGTGTTTTTACTTGTTAAATCACATTTAAGATATCAGTAATTCTATTTTCACTAGTTGCAAAGGCTATTTTAGATATCAAGGCAATAATTGTTACAAGTAGATCTCCCTTTACTGATAACAATAATTACATTGTTACTAGTAAAATGTTCATACTTGATATCAACAACTGAATTACAACTAGTGAAAATGCTCATTTTTGATATCAGTAATTGAATTTCAACATGTTACATTTGGTATTTCTGATATCTGGAAGTGGATTTCAGATATCAATAATTTGGAGTGTATTTAATGGTATCTAACAAGACTTTCTTACTAGTAACAATTACATTACAGATATCAGAAAATTCAAAAATTATGGTTTTTACTAGTTGAAATCCCATTTTTGATATCAAAAATTCACATTTTTACTAGTGGAAATGTAATTATTGATATCAACAAATGGCATTTCCATAGTGAAAATTACATTCTTGATATCAAGAATTACAATTCTAACTAGTGAAAATTGAATTGTTGATATCAACTATTCATATCCTGCGAATGAATAAAAGCTAAAACGGCTTGCCATAAGCATACCAATCTCTGTTTATCCACTTGGACATTGCTGTTCTCATTTTAATGCATTGTTTTTCATTTTCCCTTTTTCTTTTTCTGTTCTGCGCCCAAGAACGCTTCACTCCTCTATCCATTTTGGAGTAATGTTGGAGGGTGAGCGGTTGATATGTAATCACTTGATATAATAAAATACATTTCTGAACTCATTTAAAATGATAAAAGTTAAATAAAAAATTTCCTTTATTTTTTAACAAAGACGCATTTGATTATTTATAACGTTTTATGAAAGAAGATTTTCAAAGAATGATTTTGGCACAATGGCGCTCACCCCTATGCACTGCATATACTGCATACCCCATTTTTGCGCCCCTGCCCTTAACACTTACTTAGTTTACTCATTTTAAACCATGACTTGCACTATACATAAGTAATATTGGCAGGTAATGATGTTAGCCAGGTTATTTTTCTCCATTAACCAACATCTTATGGAGTTTTGTGTTCCTTGCCACAGTGGCCTTCGGCTTGCTCTAAATACAATTATTATTTAATTATTTTTAAACACAATTCACAATCGTATTTTATCAAACTACACAATGATGACTCTAAGACTTTATAGATTTTACAGTTTCATTTTCTGTTAATGCATTATTTTCTGTTAAGGTGCTATGAAACGATGTGTGTTGTGAAAGGCACTATACAAAACAAATGACTTGATAGGCATAAAGCATTTCCATATTATTGTGAAAATTATTTCTATCAATAAAAAAAAGAAAAGAAAAAAAAAAAAAAAAAAAAAAAAAAAAACTTTCTGTGCTCCACACAAATTCCATTTTTATCCACTCTTCTCAATAGCTTTAATGCAAATCGGAAGTTAGATGATAAAACCTGGGAAAAGTAGTTCTCCAAAGGACCAGGGCTGAATAAGGTGATGTTGGATGTTACGTCTCAGCACTGTACTCATATTTGTCAAAAATATATGTAACCTACTCTGTTTCCAAGAAAAAGGAAATAGAACATAGGGAAAAAAATGTAGTAAAAATATGTTTTATGCATGGTCATGATAACTTTCACCTGTCTAAACACTAGTGTCAAATGAATGTTCCTTTTGCACATCATGTTTGGAAGGAGACAGAACATAAAGTTCTCTATGGTGTGTTTAATAAATGGATGAGCTTAAGTGTGGAAATGAAAGTAGTTTTATTGATATGGTGGGAAATGCCATACATGTTGATTCACTCTGATTAATAAAGGCTTGATGAAGATTTTCTCCCTACAGTTTTTCCTGGTGAATCACTAATTATTTTCTAAGCAGAGCAATTGTGAATGTTTTAAAATATTTGTTTTTCCTAACAAATTTTATAATAGTTTTGCCAAAATTAGGATTTACTCCATTTTACCCACTACTAGAAAAATCTGCTTATTCAATTCCAATTGAATTAATAATAGGTTTTTCATTTTTGTTTCAGAATCACAGTTTTCATTTTGTAAAGTGCTTAACTACTAAGTTTATTTACATTTTTAGGCTGATGTCAAATGTAAACATGTTTATGAACTAAAGTGATGACCTGCATGAATGGCAAATTTGTTTGTTTTTTGTACAGTGCAGTGGAAAAGTATTTGCCCTCATCCTGATTTCTTCTGTTTTTGTGTATATCTCATACTAAATTGTTTAAAAAATTCAAACAAAATCTAACATAAAACAAAGGCAATCTGAGTAAACACAAAATACAGTTTTAAATGATAATATTATTTGTTGAAGTAAAAAAGTTATCCAATACCAAATGGGCCTGTGTGAAAAAGTATTTGCCCCCTTAGTTACTAAATCCCCAAATCTATGAAACTGCATTCATAATGGGGTTCAACTGGACTAGACACACCAGGCCTGATTACTGCCAGCCCTGTTCAATCAAATCAACACCTAAATAGAACTTTTTCAGCAGCATGAAGTTGACTAAAAGTTCTCACCCAGTAGCACACTATATGCCAAGGTCAAAAGAAATTCCAGAAATGATGAGGAAAAAGGTTATTGAAATACATCAGTCAACAAAGTTATTTGAAAAGCTCTGGGACCCCAAAGAACCACAGTGAGAGCCATTATCTCCAAAAGGGAGAAAACTTGGCACAGTAGTGAACCTTCCCAGAAGTGGCCGACTTTTCAAAATTACTCCAAGAGCACAGCGATGACTCCTCCAGGATGTAACAAAAAGCCAAGGACAACATTCAAGGAATTGCAGGCCTCACTCGCATCAATAAAGGTCACAGCTCATGACCCCACTATCAGAAAGACACTGGCCAAAACGTCATCCATGTAAGAGTGGCGAGGCAAAAAACACTAACCCAGAAGAACATTAAGGATCATCTGAATTTTGCCAAAACACACCTTGATGATCCTCAAACCTTTTGTGAGAATGTTCTGTGGACTGATGAGTCGAAAGTGAAACTGTTTGGAAGACAGGGGTCCCATTACATCTGGCATAAATCAAACACAGAATTCCACAAAAACAAATCATACCTATGGTCAAGCATTGTGGTGGTAGTGTGATGGTGTGGGGATGCTTTCCTGCTTCAGGGTCAGGGTGACTTGCAATAATTGAGGGAAACATGAATTCTGCTCTCTACCAGAAAATTCTAAAGGAGAACGTCCAGTCATCAGTCCGTGAGTTGAAGCTCAAGCGCAACTGGATTATGCAGCAAGACAATGATCCAAAGCATAGGAGTAAGTCCACCTCTGAATGGCTCAAAAGAAGCTAAATTAAAGGTTTGGAGAGGCCTAGTGAAAGTCCTGACTTGAACCCGATTGAGATGCTGTGACAGGATCTTAAATGGGCAGTTCATGCTCGAAACTCTCCAATGTGGCTGAACTAAAGCAGTTCTGCAAAGAAAAGTGGGCCAAAATTCCACCTCAGTGTTGTGAAAGACTGATCTCCAGTTATCGGAAGCATCTGGTGCTGCTAAAGGTGGCACAACCAGCTGTTAAGTTTAAAGGGGAAGTTAGTTTTTCATATAGGTGATATAGGTGTTGGCAAACTTTTTTTTTTTTGCTTAAAAAAACATATTTGAAAATGGTATTTTGTGTTTACTCCGGTTGCCTTTGTTTTATGTTATCTCGTTTGAAGATCTAAAACAATTAGTATGAAAAATACGCAAAAACATAAGAAATCAGGAAGGGGGCAAATACTTTTCCACAGCACTGCATGTAAACATTCAGAAACTCCTATTTTTCGAACTCAAGCTGAATAGATACTGTCTGATATCTGCTACAGTTTAATGATTTGAAATGCATTGGCAGGCTAAAACAAATGTGTTTTATTGAGAGTCTGTGTGAATGGTTTTTCTTTCTAAAGCCATTTTACATTTGTTACAAACTGAATGGGGGTGTAAAACTTGCCTAAATTATGTACGTTTTACACATTTAAAGGTCTAAAGCGTTTACATTACAGGAAACATAAAGGTTGTTGAATATTTGTATACATAATTTGGAGGAAAATTACCAAAAAATCTTGTAAAAGGCAAGACAGCCTTCAGCATCAAGAAATTCAAATCTATAAAAAAAGAAACTGTCAACCCAAAACTAAAATTCAAGCCTAGTGTATCCATGTTTCAAAGAACCCATCACCAATGAATGCAGAAGCTTGATTCTTCTGAGAGACTCATAAAGACGTGTCACAATATGAGAAATGATTTCAACATGTAAAAATCAGACAAATATGCAGACTGAACATAAACCAATTATTCCAGAGAATAAGGACATGTACACATGAACAGCAAAGTCATTATACTTTATATTCTGTATTCTGATATTTCTAGAAATCAAATCTACTGAGGAGTGTAAATGTGTATTTTAGTGGTTAAAGACACATTTGTACCATACACGGAAAAAAGATGGAAAAAAATGGTCATTGTTGGAGAGTTTAGAAGAGCCTTCAAATTATTTGATCCCATCCAATCTAGCTGTTAGTCCCTGGGAAGGTTGGTGCATTTGCCTAAAACGACTTCTGTGATAAATTGATAAATTTCTTTGGGCAAGTTACTCCAGTTCTCTTACACAGTATTTTCTTTCATTCACTCACTCAATTTTTCATCAACTTGCTCAGTCATTCATTTGCCTATACTGTCAATCACTCATTCTTGTTCTCTGCAGTCAACAGTAACATTCATTGCAAACACTCTCTCTTATTACACGTCTTTAGTCCCTATAAGTTCAAATTTTCAGTAAGTTCTCCTTTCAAGCATCTCCTCCTGCTTCACTCATACTCTGCAATCAGCACCATCATGCCCACACCGAACAGCAGCGCAAGGATCTCCAACATGGACTGACAGAAACTCGACCGTCCCACCAGCAGCTCTGGAAGAACTGTGACAGTGGCAATGTAAACGAAGCCTCCGGCAGTGAACGGGAGGATCCAGGCCGTGGCCGCGGCACCCACCCCTTCAGCCAATAAGGAGCAGGCAGTTCCCGCTAATGCACCAATAGCTGTGAGAAGTTGAAGACACATGGCCTGAAACAAAACATAACAGCCAATAGCTGTATTAAAGGAATGGTACACCCAAGAAGGAAAATTCGGTCTCTATTTACTCACCTTCATGTCACTCCAAAAGGAGAATTTTTAAGAAGTTTCATTAGATTTACCATATAATGACAGTTAATAGTGACTGCAGTCTGTCAAGCTCGAAAAAGTCATGATTTACTTTAAAATCAAATAATTAAAGCACTGATATTAAATATGTATGTAGCTACGTAGCTAATGAAAAAAAACTCGTTTTGTGACCAAATGTCATGATGTCATGTCACAAGAACCAATGAGGTTTGATGTTTGATTTCAGTGCTTTACTAACAATTTGATTTGAGAGTTAATAACTTCAATTTCATTCTGTTCATCACACAAAGTGTTTGTATAGCTTTAGAAGACTTGGAATACAGTGCATGATTCATATCGATCACTTTTACTGTGGTTGAGGTATTTTTTGTGCCTTTCGAGCTTGACACACCTGAGTCACTATTCACTTTCATTATTTGGCAAATAAACCCTGTCACATAAAATCATGACTAACCCAATTTATTTCTTAATACACATTCCTGGTCTTATTGTGATTCATCAGTGCGAGAAATGTAAAGAAAATGTTTGTCTTTTATAATCTTTCATCAAGATTTAATAGCTTGCTCTGCCTCAGAAATGACTCCTTTTGGGCTGCTGTCATATAGGCTACAAAGACCATTGGTTGAATTATACATAAATAGTAGCATTTTAGTCATCCTGTTTAAACTAACAACACTGCTAACTAAATGGTTAAAACATACTGAATCAAATGAAAAATGACAAGCCTAATCTTTATACAAAAAAAACAAACACAGCTTGCCCAAAACCTTACACTGACAGATGAATTCTCAAGATCTCTGTACCTTCCTCTTGGTGCAGCCTGACTGGACGAGAATAGCAAAGTCTCCGATCTCGTGCGGCACTTCATGTAACAGGATTGTGATGGTGGTCACTGCGCCAACCGCTGGACTGACAAGGAACGATGCTCCAATCGCAAGACCATCGGTGAAGTTGTGTGTGAAATCAGCAGCAAGGTTTAGATAACCAGACACTTTAATATCTGCAGAGGAACAGATTTTCTTTGTCAGCACCACAACAGCACTGAGAGAACACCACAAATAACGTGATTGTAATTTGAACTTGGTTTGTCGTACCAGAACTCTTCTCTGCTGTTTTCTTGATAGGTTTTTTACACAAGTCCAGTTTTTTCTCTTTCTCACCCTTCTCTTCTTTCTGGTCCTCCTCTCCATCACTGTCCTTTGCTTTTGGAGCCGCTGCAGACATGGAAAAGAGATTTACTGAGAGAAAAATCAACACAGATTGTGAAACGATGTTAAAACAAAAAACATTCAATAGCTCCACATACACAAATCAGAGCTCAATATTAAGCATGGCCCAGTTCAGTGCGTTTCGGACCAGTTGATGAAACGGTCACTTAACCAATTGGGCCACTGCTGCATTTTCAGTAATTTGCTTGTTTGTAGTAATTTGTTTTTCTTAAAGAAAACTTTACGTATTAAAAATATAAAATGTATATTTCTTTTTTTTCCTCCCCTTTTCTCCCCAATTTGGGATGCCCAATTCCAATTGCGCTCTAAGTCCCCGTGGTGGCGTAGTGACTCACCTCAATCCGGGTGGTGGAGGACGAATCTCAGTTGCCTTCGCGTTTGATACCGTCAATCCGCGCATCTTATCAGGTGGCTTGTTAAGCGTGTTACCGCAGAGATGTAGCGAGCATGGAGGCCCACGCATCCACGCACAACTCACCACACGCCCCACCGAGAGCCACATTATAGCGACCATGAGGTGGTTACCCCATGTGACTCAACCCTCCCTAGCAACCGGGCAACTCTGGTTGCTTAGGAGACCTGGCTGGAGTCACTCAGCACACCCTGGGTTCAAACTTGCGACTCCATGGGTGGTAGTCATCGTCAATACTCGTTGAGCTACACAGGCCCCCTAAAATGTATATTTCTGAAGCAAATATATGTTTCTAAACATATATTTTTTGTTATATGACCAGTAGTTGGCAGGGGCAATTAAAAATCTGAACCTGACTGGGCCAGCAGAAGAACAAAAAAAAAAAAAAATCTATATTTGTTGAGTCCTGAAAATGTAAAATATTTAAAAACATTACATCAATATAAAATTGAACAATTACGATTAAAACTCAGGAACAAATTGTTAAAGTCCTATTTCACACGAAAAAAAGGACATGAGAAATGATTTTCTTCACAAAAAGAAAATAAAGCCTATTTTTCAGAAGATTTTTGCATTATATTATTTTTATGACAGTTAAACATATTTGCCACCCAAATTCTGGACATTTTACTTTTTTTAACATTTTAGGTTTTTTGTAATTCTCATTATTTTCAATGGTTATTCTCAATATATTATTACGGTCACATATGTTTTAATGCTACAGATAAAATTATTCCCTTATAATTATTATTTTATATAAATAAGCACAATTTAAAAACAGTATTGCATGTAATCTAATTACAAAATAATTAATCTAATTACTTTTAGTACAAAAGTAGTGTAATGCATTACATTTTAAATTACTGTTATCAGATTAGATAATTAATTAGATAATTACTTGGGTTATACATCAAGTCCCTAACTTGGAATATACATATTTTCCAACATAATATTTATGTAGAAAACATAATATTTCATTGTAAAGGAGGAACACGAGGTGCTGAGTGTATGACTTGTGTGTGACAATGAACAAGGAAGAAATACAGATATTATTTTGAAAGTACATGTGGAAAGGAATGTTCCAGGTTCAATACAAGTTAGCATTTGTGGCATAATGTTGATTACCACAAAAATTCTCTTTAAAAAAAAGAAAAAATCTGAGTTACATTGAGGCACTTACAAAGGAAGTGAATGGGGCCAATTTTTGAAAGTTAAAATACTCACTGTTTCAAAAGCAGAGCCACAAGACATAAACAATGTGTGTGTTAACATGATTTTAGTGTGATAAAATCACTTACAAACCTTTTCTGTGTAACGTTATAGCCGATTTTATAACTCCTAAATTGACTTTTAAAAACGACGTCTTAAACAACTTTACAGCTCAAATAATACACAAGTTTTAACAGAAGAATTAATGCAAGTACTTTTATGAAAATATAGCTGCAAGCAGCGATGTCGGGCCCAATTTCCACCCAGTGGATTTTGGAAAACAACGCAATTTGGGTAAATATAAGAGGACTATTTAAAGTCTGTTGTAAGAGCCACACTTCCTGCTGCCAGGTGGTGGTGCTATGAACGTGACCCAAAATAGTCACATCCATGTGATTAGCCCCCAATTCTAAACATACAGCTGAATTTATTAAAAAAATAAAAAATAAAAATAAATTAAAAAAAAAAATCAAACAATGCACACAGAAGATGAGGCACTTCCTGTTTCCCATTTTTCAGCAAATGTATTGCTTCGCCATGGCGACACCGTTCAAAATATAAAAAATGTCTTCACAATTTAGCATCTACAATGTCTTGGCATGATGTTGCACAAATTTGGTGCCAGTCACATGAATCCCCTAGTAAGAGTATTTAAAAGTTCAGAGCCTGAGATTTTAAGAAAATCCAAAATGGCCAACTTCCTGTTGGGCAGAGCTAATGACTGTATGAAAGTTGTTCAGCTTGATGAGCACTATATACGTTCCGATTTTGGTGACTGTAGGTGAAAATGAGGGTGCTACAGAGGCTGTCAAACAAATCCTTTGTTTTATATCAAAAACTTCAATGTTCACAAACTTGGTATCAAATTAAAGCTTAAACACTTCAATTTTCATCTTCTGCAGTCTATTTTGCAATTAGAACATTACAGTGAAAAACATTTTAAAATGTTAAGACATGCGATATGTGAGCGACAGTACTTGTTTCATATTCTCTGCTTTTGATCCGATCCAATGATTGAAGAAAAAACAGCATGCATTTCATTGTGAGGGTCCACTGATGAAAATGGACAACCATTTTATCCAAAACATCGAAAATAGGGGGTAAAAATGGGGAAAAAGCCAGACTGATCCTCTATTTTTATGTTATCATGTAATAAAAATTTATAATTTCAATAAAATATTGATACTAATTCATTTTTATGCCACCAAAATCTATGTCTCCCCTATTTTGTGGGCTCTTATGCATATTTTGAGCCCACCAACACCTTGATCTGTTATTCACAGCCAGAGCTCTCATTCAACACAGATCAGACACACTGTGGTATTACCAGATGCGCATTAGATATTTGTCTGGATCAATCTGGCCAATAGATCTCTAGTAATGGTTTGACTGGCAGCTTTCCATGGTTACATGGGCTGGCCTTCCTCAATTTAGAATGCGGCATCAACCACGTGATCATTTGGAGTGATCCAGAGGAGGGGCTCTGACATCTAAGCTGCCTGGGGGCATAACGTCTCCCACTGCTGCTGTGTATGCATGACCAATCGGACCTGAAATAAAATGTTCTCACTCCTATTTTGATGGATCTATGTAAACATACAATGCTTTGGATAAATGAATGTATTTGGTAGAAGTTCCATGCAATTTTGATGAGGAATACTTGATGTACTGGCGGGAGCGAATGATCTTCCCGGGTGCTCAGAGCAGCTAACGGGCTAAAGGCTATTACACACACCGGCGCTCATCTAATGTTCATGCATAAGCACATCTGAGATTTTTATTACTTTATTGCATCATCTAGTGACATAAACCAACGCTTGTATAATTTATGGCAGAAAAAATATAATGTTTGTTGAAAACGAAAATAGTTGTTGGCTTTAACGGCTAACAGCACTTACATTGTAACCAGCTATTTTAGCATTTTTGTTGTCACTTCACATCTGGGTTGAGAGGTGTTTCTAACATTAGTTTTGTTTAGATCCCAAACTTTATATTAGGGGTGGGCAATATGACCAAAATCTTATATCACGATATGAGTCATTTTACATCACGATAACGATATACATCACGATATATTTACAAATAAATTTTATTTTGACAAACAGTTAAAGAAAACAAAATGCCACATTTTAGTCTGATGATGTCCACTAATCTTTTATTTTTATTATTATACTTATGATCATTATTAACTTTCCTCAAGATACTTAACATCTTCTCAAAGCAATGCAACAAAGAAAATAACAAATAAAAATGATCCATAAACACTTATTTAGGCTCTTAGTGTTTTAAGTAATCTATATAAAGAAAATACAAAATATCTGAAGGAAAATACGGTATAGAAGATTTGTATCCTGATATCAAACATCGTTCAAACTGAATTTTAGAAAGGGTTTTGATGTGTATTTTAAAAACCCACATGACACAGAGAAACCAGAATGAGTAGCGGGTGTGACCTGCGCATTTTCTGTCACTGGAGCACAAATGGCAGACTGGGATGCCTTCAGCACTCGCACGCACTTGCGTGTTTCAGATTGCACGTCCGTGCAACGCTCACACAAAACACAGCTGCGCGTGTTTGGATGGGAGACATGTTTGGAGCGCGGGATGAATCTCACTGAATTTGCCTTGGTGGTCGCTCAAGCAAAATTTCAGGCCTCAGAAGCATATTCAGTGACATTTTCTTGCGTTCTAGACAAGCTTTTTTTTTTCATTTAATGACACGTGCAGCTGTCAGTGAAAAACCATGCGTTTCATTTCTCTCGTTCTCACATGAAGCCCTGACCATTGATAGACACGCACACATGGATGTTTACATATAGTATATCGACATAAATGTACAAACCTTGCAAATTCCTGTTTTCTGTTCTGTATTGTGTTTTCTAAAGCCAAACTTATTCCACACCATGGAAGATGCACTTTTTCCTTCATAATCTCCTCTCATCTTTTCATTCAAATGAATCTGAGGAATGAGCAATCACACTGCCTCACTCCATTTATCTGACAGAGTGCATATGTGTTACAGTTGAAGTCGGTGGGTCATAAGTTTACATTAGAGGTCTTCATGGGTCCACCCTAACCCGAGGACCCGACCCGTACAGGTTTGAATCCACATTTTATACGGTCAGCCAGGTCCAGGTCGGGTCCCATTCTATTGCTGCGGGTCCCAGGTCTGTTTAACATTACGTGTAATACCCGAGTCGATCAGAGAAGACCTGGGCATGATCAGACAGCGCTGATGATGATGGTGCTGTGTGTGTGTGTGTGTTGTAAATTGCAACATTGTAAAATTAGGATGAGAAAGTGCGGGCCGGGAAATAAGGTGAAAAACGGAGCGGAGCCACAATGAGCTGAGTGACGTCAGAGGCAGAGCGGAGTTAAGGCACACAACAGCAAATTAGCAATGCTAACATTAGCAGCTTTGGCAATGAACAAGCAATCGTTATTATAGTTCAAAAGGGCAAAAAGTCGAAGTTATCTTATGCGAGTTAGCAAAGCTGATTCTAAACAAGTTGTATTTGTCATCCGTCACCGTGACAGCAAGTGGACTTTTGAAGCTGAAATAATGAGTGGATTAGCTATGATGTTTCAATCAGCAAGAAAGGAATCACAGAAAACCTGTATGTATTTTACCAACTTTCTTGGCAAGGAGGATGGATTATATGAGGCACGACCAGGCACAGGGGAGAAGGCCACTAACGTTACATTAGGTAAGACACAAAGTTTTGTTTTCACAACTGGTAAATTAACTTATTAGCAGCAATCAGCTGTGAAATCGGTGTCGATCGAGTCCGTGTCTCCAGGCCGGGTCCCAGCTTTCAAATAATAGACGGGTCCGGTCCGGGTAGTACATTTCCGGCTGTCTTTGGGTTCAGGCATGAATTTTTGGACCCGTGAAGACCTCTAGTTTACATACAATTTGGTAGCATTGCCTTTAAATTGTTTAACTTGGGTCAAATGTTTTGGGTAGCCTTCCACAAGCTTCTCACAATAAGTTGCTGGAATTTTGGCCTATTCATCCAGACAGAACTGCTGTAACTGAGTCAGGTTTGTAGGCCTCCTTGCTCGCACATGCTTTTTCAGTTCTACCCACAAATTTTCTAACGGATTGAGGTCAGGGCTTTGTGATGGCCACTCCAATACATTGACTTTGTTGTCCTTAAGCCATTTTGCCACAACTTTGGAGGTATGCTTGGGGTCATTGTCCATTTGGAAGACCCATTTGCGACCGAGCTTTAACTTCCTGGCTGATGTGATTTGCTTCAATATATCCACATAATTTTCTTTCCTCATGATGCCATCTATTTTGTGAAGTGCACCAGTCCCTCCTGCAGCAAAGCACCCCCACAACATGATGCTGCCACCCCCATGCTTCACGGTTGGGATTATGTTCTTTGGCTTGCAAGCCTTACCCTTTTTCCTCCAAACATAACTATGATCATTATGGCCAAACAGTTCAATTTTTGTTTCATCAGACCAGAGGACATTTCTCCAAAAAGTAAGATCTTTGTCCCCATATGCACTTGCAAACTGTAGTCTGGCTTTTTTATGGCAGTTTTGGAGCAGTGGCTTCTTCCTTGCTGAGCAGCCTTTCAGGTTATATCGATATAGGACTCGTTTAACTGTGGATACAAATACTTGTCTACCCATTTCTTCCAGCATCTTCACAAGGTCCTTTGATGTTGTTCTGGGATTGATTTGCACTTTTCGCACCAAATTACTTTAATCTCTAGGAGACAGAATGTGTCTCCTTCCTGCGTGGTCCCATGGTGTTTATACTTGCGTACTATTGTTTGTACAGATGAACGTGTTACTTTCAGGCATTTGGAAATTGCTCCCAAGGATGAACCAGACTTGTGGAGGTCCACAATATTTTTTCCTGAGGTCTTAGCTGATTTCTTTTGATTTCTCCATGATGTCAAGCAAAGAGGCACTGAGTTTGGTCTTAAAATACATCCACATGTACACCTTCAATAGACTCCAATTAGCCAATCAGAAGCTAACTGGCTAATTGCCTAAAGGCTTGACATCATTTTCTGGAATTTTCCAAGCTGCTCAAAAGGCACAGTTAACTTGGTGTATGTAAACTTCTGACCCACTGGAAATGTGATATAGTCAATTAAAAGTGAAAATCTGTGTGTAAACAATTGTTGGAAAAATGACTCGTGTCATGCACAAAGTAGATGCCCTAAACGACTTTCAAAAACTATAGTTTGCTAATATGAAATCTGTGGAGTGATTAAAAAAAAAAAAAAAGAGTTTTAATGACTTCAACCTAAGTGTATATAAACTTCTGACTCCAGCGGTATGTGCTGTTTACACTTCTCATGTGGCAATTTTGTGTTACTGCGATAGAGACAATAATCCAAAATATATACCGGTTGGCAAATTTTTACCGGTTTATCATGTCTATCAGTATCGCCCACCCATACTTTATATCTTACTGTCCCAACTTTATGGCTTTTTATGCAAAAAAAAAAAAAAAAAAAAAACACAACGCCTAGTCCTGTCCTTAGAAAAAGCTTTCATATAACTGATCTTTTTGTATTATTGTTCTCAAATTCATATCAGGACATGTCAGACAAGTGGCTTTGGTTCCTTTGTGTTTTTATGCCAATTCCTGCCGAGTTTACTCAGATAATTGTGCAGATGCGGTCTTTTGAGAATCATTCGTCAATTGAGCTCGGCTGTCCTCTATTGGACATTTCTGGTTTTGCATCTGAACAAATTGCCACCAAAAGGTCATTTTTTTATATATCGACCTAAAATTTGAAACAGAACTGGGTTAGACATATGGCTTTTCCCTCAGCACACGGAACAGAATGGTGCACATCTGTTACTCTGAGCACGAGATGGAGTTGTAGAGCACAGAACTGCTCTGAATACACTGTAAAAATGCATATACACAATACAGACAGAACAAAACAGTGTGTATAGATTTTGAAGCGAACAGCTTGATTTATTTATTAAATTAAATCGTCATAGCCCTTTGCGGTTTAATAATCACGCAATGTGATATCGTGATTTTATTGTCATTAATCGTGTAGCCCTAATACAAAAATGTGTGTGTTATAAGAATATACAGTATACTATATTAATGACCAAGTACGCTAAAGAAATAAAACAAAACATTAAAATGTGAATACACATGCGCATTCAAATACCCACTATGTCACTAAAATCCAATACGCGTGGGATTAGATCGTATTTTATAGCTCCATGGATTAGATCCACTACATCATCGCACTACAGCCTGCAGCGAGGAGTACTTGGAAAATGGGCGCTACAGAGCCCCCTCTTACACACCCATTTTCAAGGGGTCACTACAGAGCCTCCCCTGCATGCAACATGCCCAGCCCTAATGGCCGACGACTCTGATGTGTGTGCAAAATGACAAGTTTTCACACATGTTAAGTTTAATTTATTTATTTATTTAGATTTTGGGGTGAAATATGACCTGGACATATTTCATTAGATTCACCCATCCACATTTTGTAAAAAAAAAAAAAAAAAAAAAAAAAAAAAAGGCAAAACTGAGGCTATGTTCAGACTGCAGGCAAATCGGATTTTTTCTCAAATCAGATCTTTTCAGGCAGACGGTCCACACTATTAATTGCAAGTGATCGAATCAGATTTGCGCATTCAGACATAACCAACCTATCTGCATGGGTTGCTTTGGTAACGACGTAGGCGTACCCACGTGATGATGCTTTCAAAACAGATGCGGGAAAAATGGAGGTGCATCATCTCGCACTCTAAATAAGCGCCCTGTCCAGTCGTGGTGCAGAACTCTCCGTCGCACAAGAAAAACTCAGCGACGGAGGAGATTGGTAAATATTGTGATGTTCCGTGCTGCAGTCACCGATTTTTGACGTCATCGTTATGTGTCACGTTAAGAGTGACGCAACAGACCACTTGAAATCCGATTTGAGCAGCCAGAGTGTCCGGACTGAGACGCATCTGAAAAAATCAGATTTCAATCGCATTTGAAACCACCTCCCGATGTGGTTTGAATCAGATTCTGAAAAATCAGATTTCATGTGGTTTTTTGCTGTCCAGACTATCAAACTCATTTGGATACAATCTGGATATGCAAAAAATCTAATTTTTAGTGGCAGTCTGAACAAGGCCTAATAGTTACAAATATACTGACGGTTATCATTTGAAGTTACATATTTTGTCCCAGTTATCTGGTACATGGACAAACTCTTCTAAACTAATCTGATTAAGGCACTTACCATGTGAATGAGAGTGTGAGTGTCCTCCCTTCAAAAGACGAACAAATTTCTCAACCACTAGAAATGCGACAATGCCGCCCAGTACCCACAATCCTACAGACATCATATGACCATGGGCAGCACCTGTAACAGACAAAGCATGAATCCATACTATAAACACCTCAGGAAAATAAGAGTTTTCAAAGAATTAGTATTATACTCCATTTTAACAATAGAAAAGTTACATCATTTTAATGACTGAACAGTCAATGACCTACCATGAGAGTGACCATGTGAATCCTCACTGCCGTGTGAGTGACCATGTGACTCCTCTTGGTCATGGTGAGAATGAGGCTCTGTTATGAGATAAAAATAAGCAAATTAAATCCAGATTGGCCTCATAATGATTTTGAACACAGCATAGAACAATACACACAATACTCATTTATATGGTAACCTATAGACTATGTTCAGAATAACATCCTTCCACACCGCTCTCTCTCTCTGCAGTATGCATTCATTTGACAGAAATTTACATTTGAAACATTTATCATTAATTCTATGATAGCTCAAAGTTGACCATCCTGAGGTCATGTAGAAGGAACAAAAGTGGCAGTGGCCGCAACAGTTAAAGGCAGTATACATACTGTATATTTCTGTTGATATCACATTCTTTAAGCCACTGTTACCAAGAGCGCTTTCTTTGCGCTTAAACATTTTCCAACAACATGAATTAATGTAGTGATTAAATATTTTGTGGTAATAAACAGCAAAGACACAGAAGGATCCGTTTTGGCATTATGAGTGATGCCATAGAAACAATTAATTTTGGAGGTCAGAGGACATGAACAGCTCTGAGTAGAATCACAGAGTTGTCATCTTGTAATTATGCAAATTCTGACACAACATGAATGCACAATAGATTTTAGAGCTCAGGTCATGTGACCAGTGATGCAGTGTGTGCACTCACCTAGAGCATGTGGAATGAGATGCAGGAAGGCATCTCCCAGCAGCCCCCCCGATGCAAAACTCAAGAGTACTTTGAGCAGGTTCTGATGCTGGTCAGTGTTGGACTGCACTGGGATGAGGAAGAGGATGAGGAAGGGTGCAGCACTGATCAGCAGAGTCGCTCCAATTGCCTATAACCAGAGTACAAAGAGAGAGGAGTCAATGCCTTAGGACTGGGACTCCGCGAACCCCTGGGGGACCATGAAAGCACTGCAGGGGGTCTGTGGACTGCTATACAGTATATACATGTATTTTAAGGCCTAGTGCACATTAAAAAGGTTTTCGCTTGAAAATGCACTGATTTCGCCATGTTACGCCTCTCATCCACACTAGAATGTCATTTCCCTCCACCGAAAACGTTTAAAAAAAATGCTCTCCATTACCGCTTACTTTGGAAAACAATATTTTTATATTTAAACTTCAAACCAAAATGTATTAGTGTCGATGCGGCCTAATGTAAAACTTATTCTATACAGGGCTGAAGTCAGAAGTTTACATACACCACAGCCAAATTCATTTAAACTCAGTTTTTCACAATTCCTGACATTTAATCGTAAAAAAATTTCCGTCTTAGGTCAGTTAGGATCACTATTTTAAGAATGTGAAATGTCAGAATAATTGTAGAGAGAATGATTTATTTCAGCTTTTATTTCTTTCAGCACATTCCCAGTAGGTCAGAAATTTACATAAACTTTGTTAGTATTTGGTAGCATCGCCTTTAAATTGTTTAACTTGGGTCAAACTTTTTGGGTAGCCTTCCACAAGCTTCTCACAATAAGTTGCTGGAATTTTGGACCATTCCTCCAGACAGAACTGGTGTAACTGAGTCAGGTTTGTAGGCCTCCTTGTACGCACATGCTTTTTCAGTTCTGCCCACAAAATTTCTATCAGATTGAGGTCAGGGCTTTATGACAGCCACTCCAATACCTTGACTTTGTTGTCCTTAAGCCATTTTGCCACAACTTTGGAGGTATGCTTGGGGTCATTGTGCATTTGGAAGACCCATTTGCGACCGAGCTTTAACTTCCTGGCTGATGTCTTGAGATGTTGCTTCAATATATCCACATAATTTTCTTTCCTCATGATGCCATCTATTTTGTGAAGTGCACCAGTCCCTCCTGCAGCAAAGCACCCCCACAACATGACGCTTCCACCCCCATGCTTCACGGTTGGGATTATGTTCTTTGGCTTGCAAGTCTCTCCCTTTTTCCTCCAAACATAACGATGGTCATTATGGCCAAACAGTTACATTTTTGTTTCATCAGACCAGAGAACATTTTTCAAAAAAAGTAAGATCTTTGTCTCCATGTGCACATGCAAACTGTAGTCTCGCTTTTTTTATAGTGGTTTTGGAGCAGTGGCTTCTTCCTTGCTGAGCAGCCTTTCAGGTTATGTCGATATAGGACTCGCTTTACTGTGGATATAGATACATGTCTACCTGTTTCCTCCAGCATCTTCACAAGGTCCTTTGCTGTTGTTCTGGGATTGATTTGCATGTTTTGTACCAAACTACGTTCAACTCTAGGAGACAGATTGTGTCTCCTTCCTGAGCGGTATGATGGCTGTGTGGCTCCATGGTGTTTATACTTGCGTACTATTGATTGTACAGATGAACGTGGTACCTTCAAATGTTTTGAAATTGCTCTCAAGGATGATCCGGTCTTGTGGAGGTCCACAATTTGTTTTCTGAGGTCTTGGCTGATTTATTTAGATTTTCCCATGATGTCAAGCAAAAAGGGACTGAGTTTGAAAGTAGGCCTTAAAATACATCCACAGGTAAACCTACAATTAACTCCAATTAGCCTATCAGAAGCTAATTGGCTAATTGCTTAAAGGCTTGGAATCATTTTCTGGTATTTTCCAAGCTGCTTAAAGGCACAATTAACTTAGTGTAAAGTTCTGACCCACTGGAACTGTGATATAGCCAATTAAAGTGAAACAATGTATCTGTAAACAATTGTTGGAAAAATTACTTGTTTCATGCACAAAGTAGATGTTCTAAAAGACTCGCCAAAACAATAGTTTGCTAATATGAAATCTGTGGAGTTGTTCAAAAATGAGTTAATGACTTCAACTGTAAATATCAGCCACAACATTAAAACCACCTGCTTAATATTGTGTAGGTCCCCCTCGTGCTGCCAAAACAGTGCCAACCCTCATCTCAGACCACAATTGTAAAAAGCGGTTATCAGAGTTACTGTAGACTTTGTCAGTTCGAACTAGTCTGGCCATTCTCTGTTGACCTCTCTCATCAACAAGGCATTTCCATCCACAGAACTGCTCCTCACTGGCTGTTTTTTGTTTTTGGCACAATTCTGAGTAAATTCTAGAGACTGTGTGTGTGAAAATCCCATGAGATCAGCAGTTACAGAAATACTCAAACCAAACCAGCCCAACAGCCATCCATGCGATTATCTAATCAGCCAATCGTGTGACAGCAGTGCAGTCCATAAAATCACGTAGATACGGGTCAGGAGCTTCAGTTAATGTTCACATCAACCATCAGAATGGGGAAAAATGTGATCTCAATGATTTGGACCATGGCATGATTGTTGGTGCCAGATGGGCTGGTTTGAGTATTTCTGTAACTGCTGATCTCCTTGGAATTTACGCCAAATGGTGCCAAAACAAAAAACATCCAGTGAGTGGCAGTTCTGTGGATGGAAATGCCTTGTTGATGAGAGGGGTCAACAGAGAATGGCCAGACTGGTTCGAACTGACAAAGTCTATGGTAACTCAGATAATCGTGCTGAACAATTGTGGTGAGAAGTATATCATCTCAGAATGCTATTCTAAGATGCGGGTTGGTGCTGTTTTGGCAGCACAAGGGGGATCAACACAATATTAGGCAGGTGGTTTTAATGTTGCGGCTGATTGGTGTATAACGTGTATTTCTATGGGTGAATGAGTCCAAAAAAACCTCCATAAAACATCTGATGGCACAAAGAGATATTGTTACTGGGTGATAGGACTGAGCAAAATTTACATCTTGATATTTTTCAGCTTATGTTATTAGCATTAAAAGTGTGTTTATTTTAAACAGAGGAACCATCATTTCAACCAACCTGCCAAACAAGTACGTATGATATATCGCCCAGCCCTACTAAGTGGATATTTGGGGATCTACATTGATCAGCCACAACATTTAAACCACTGACAGGTTTAATTTATTATCTCTTTACAATGGCACCTGTCAAGGGGTGGGATATATTAGACAGCAAGTGAATAGTCAGTTCTTGAATTTCACGTGTTGCAAGCAGGAATAATGGGCAAGCGTAAGGATCTGAGCAACTTTGACAAGTGCCAAATTGTGATGGCTGGATGACTGGGTCAGAGCATCTCCAAAACGGCAGGTCTTGTGGGGTGTTCCCGGTATGCAGTGGTTAGTACCTACCAAAAAGGAAGTACAACTGGTGAACTGGCGACAGTGTCATGGGCGCCCAAGGCTCATTGATGCTCGTGGGGAGCGAAGGCTAGCCCGTCTGGGGCTACAGAAGAGATACTGTAGCACATATTGCTGACAAACTTAATGCTGGTTATGATAGAAAGGTGTCAAAACACACAGTGCAATGCACCCTGCTGCGTAAAGGGCTGCGTAGCCGCAGACCGGTCAGAGTGCCCATGCTGACCCCTGTCCACTGCCGAAAGCGCCTACAGTGGGCACGTGAGCGTCAGAACTGGACCATGGAGCAATGGAAGAAGGTGGCCTGGTCTGATGAATCCCATTTTCTTTTAGATCATGTGGACGGCCGGGTGCGTGTGCATCATTTACCTGGGGGAGAGATGGCATCAGGATGCACTATGGGAAGAAAACAGGCCGGCGGAGACAGTGTGATGCTCTGGGCAATGATCTGCTGGGAAACCTTGGGTCCTGGCATTCATGTGGATGTTACTTTGACACATACCACCTACCTAAAGATTGTTGCAGACCACGCACACCCCTTCAAGGTAACAGTATTCCCTGATGGCAGTGGCCTCTTTCAGCAGGATAATGCGCCCTGCCACCCTGCAAAAATTGTTCAGGAATGGTTTGAGGAAAATTACAATGGTGTTGACTTGGCCTCTAAAAAACCCAGATCTCAATCTGATTGAGCATTTATGGACCAACAAGTCCGATCCATGGAGGCCGCAGCTCGCAACTTACAGGACTTAAAGATCTGCCGCTAATATCTTGGTGCCAGATACCACAGGGCACCTTCAGAAGTCTTGTGGAGTTCATGCCTCGACGGGTCAGAGCTGTTTTGGTGGCACAAGTGGACCTACACGATATTAGGCAGGTGGTTTTAATGTTGTGGCTGATCAGTGTATCTCTTATAACTTATTTAATGGTGTTGGTGTATAAAATGCATTTATCAGTGTGTTCATCCATCTGTGGCTTTTACCTGCATCCAGAGCTCTAGTATGTTCCGTTTCCCTGTTTCCACATCTCTCTTCACTCGCTCTTCAACATGCTCATATGCGTGTCCGTGGTCGTGTGCGTGTCCGTGGTCGTGTGCGTGCCCGTGGTCGTGTGCGTGCCCGTGGTCGTGTGCGTGCCCGTGGTCGTGTGCGTGCCCGTGGTCGTGTGTGTGCCCGTGGTGCTCCTCCTCGGCAGAAGGCAGATTAGCTTCAGCACTCCATTTGCTCGCCCCTTGATGCATCTTCACGCCACCATGCGAGTGTCCGTGGCAACCGCCATCACCATGGGCGTGTCCATGATGATGGTGTGCGTGTCCATGAGCATGAGTGTGCTGGGACAGTAAAATCATGACTATACCGCTGATCACACCCAGAGATAACATCAGTTTATGAAAGGTCTTCATTCCACCTGCACAGAGAAGAAACACATTATGATGAATAAACACTACTGCAAATTGTTCATGGACATGATGCAAGTATGAGTTTATATAACAGCTAAATAGTTGACACATGTGTCCATGGACCTTTTTTTCATCCAAAATCAAGATTATAGGTTACAATTTACATAAATTTAGAAGATAAAGTTTTTATCTTAAATGAATATTCTGGGTTCAACACAAGTTAAGCTCAATCGTCTTCATTTGTGGCATAATGTTGATAAAAATAAAAATGTATTTTGACTTATCCCTCCTTTTCTTAAAAAACAAAAACAAAAAACTAAAATCTGACGTTTTTTGCAGCACCTACTGACCAATGCAATTTCGATCGTGATTTCTTGATAAAGGATTATAAAAACATTGGTGCAGTGTACAAAAACAATTATATTCATTGTTGACATTTCCATCACTTTTCCAGACCTGGGATTCAAAATGTCAAAATTTCCAGGTTTTTGTGGGGACCCTGTGGTAAGAATCAACAGATTTAAACATAACCAAGACCAACAATCATAACATCCAACCACCTAGAGTCCAAACAACCTGTTTAAAAAGTGTGCATATCTGATCATAATGAGGAAGGATGATGCATCAATGCGGGATGGATCACGATACAGGCCTCATCCATCAATCTGTGCACTTCAAAGGGACTAACACTTATCTGTAGTATCCACAAATAACATGTAAAGTTTACAATACCGCGAACTGATGAGTGTTCAGTGAAGTGACACACGATCAGTAAACGATCACAAAAAGCTTCATTGATCCGCACAGTAAATACCTGCTGTAAACTCCCCACACGCGCGCTACATCACACTCACCTGTCTGCTAACCGGACACAGCTCCGATACTGTTATAATTTGCAGTATTGGTCAGATGTGTGTAATTTTGCGTTCTCGGAGCAGTAACGACCATCAGATGCTGCTCAAACTCAAACCGACGTGGCATTAAGTTAACGCACTGAACTCTCGCGAGATTCCCGAGCGCTATGCTCTGCAAGATACAAAATAATGAAATAACGCGAGATTACGAACACATTTCAAGCCGGATGCTAATGGCAACGGTTTTTACTTCTTAGTACTGAAGCAGAATTTAAAACGTATTTAACCATTATCACCATTTCAGCATTATTTTAAAGTAATACTTCTTGTATTACAATGATTTGTACACGAGGACAGAGATGAGCGAACACCTTAGGAATTATTGCAAGAAAACCGGTTTCCAATGAGGCTGAAAGTTGTTGTTCCTCCAGGGGGCGCTCACAGACTGAGAAAGCCGATTCCTTCATTGATCCGCATTCAAAGCTCAGTCTGCTGTATTATCACTTAAATCTGCTAGTTACAAGGATTTGTTGCTGAATTAAAAATAGAAATCCGCACCAGTATTCTTTAAAAAAGAAATGTAAAAAAAAAAAAGAAATGTAAAAAAAACAAAAAAACAAAACACTACTACACATTCAGCATATTAAACACGTGTTCATATAATCTGGAAAAACTGCATTCGGATATAAAATGTTGAGTTGTTGACTAGTGAAATGAGATAAAAAAAAAAAATGCCCTTGTCACAGTAAGGGATTTTAGATAAAGTCGGTTTAAAGTCTGAAAAGTGTATGACAATGTGTTAAACATTTCTGTTTAAAGTTTAAAATAGGTTTGTAATTTCTCAATGTATTTAGCTGAAAATGGCAAAAACATCTGAGCAAGACAAAAAATAGAGTCAAGTGTGTCATTGTTAAGTTAATAAGACATTTTAAAAAGTGATCATTTGTTTCATAAGTTTACGCTTGTGAAATATTATAGTATGCTGTGACCTGTGTTGGGGAGTAACGGAATACATGTAACGGGATTACATATTTAAAATACAAAATATAAGTAACTGTATTCCACTACAGTCACAATTTAAATCATTGGTAATTAGAATACAGTTACATTCAAAAAGTATTTAGATTACTGAAGAGATTACTTTGCATTTTATTGTCATTTGTTTGTCTTATGATGTGTTACATTCACACGAGCAGACAGAGAAGTAAGTTTGAAGTAAGTTTGAGCAGAAGAAATAGAAATAAACCTTGTGTAAATTGTCAGCTTTACACTAAGATAAAATGCTATTTCTAGACATTTTACATCCACGTTACCAGACATGATCATATTTTTTTATCTAGAAAATTCACATTGGATCATAATTTCTTTTTTCTAGTAAGACCTTTAATATTAGGGCAAAAATCATATTCTTGATAATAATTTTTGTATTGTTTTCCTGTAAAAATATCTATAAATCCTTAAAACAAGATCAATTTGATTTATCTTGTTTTAGAAACAACACTGCATAAGATATTTCGGTTTGTCAGAGAATGTATTTTTAACATGTGTATTTTGTCTTACTGTACTGGCAGAGTTTTTATAGTCAAAACAAGTGAAAAAATCTACCAGTGCTGAAGAAGTAATCCAAAGTATTTAGAATACGTTACTGACCGTTGAGTAATCTAACGGAATATGTTGCAAATTACATTTTACAGCATGTATTCTGTAATCTGAAGTGGAATACATTTCAAAAGTAACCCTCCCAACCCTGGCTGTGATTTATTAAATTATACCCACAAAGTGACAAATAGGGGAAGATACCCCCCTTCATTTTCCTCTTGATCATAGATGTCACTAAATTTCATCTCAACACATTTATTGAATGGTTATGTCTAACTTTTTGTCTAAAGTTTGACCCTTTTTCATGATTTTTAATTTTGTGCTATAAAAACTAAATTAGCAAATGTTTCATTTATTTTCCACAACAATATTTTGGATGATGCATCATCTGCTATTCACAAATGCAATGGCTTTCCCTCTTTTATCCATATTGCTACCATTCACAGATCAGCACCAAAATGCTAAAACTCTACGATGTCATTTGAGGCTATCGAAGTGAGATGTAAAATGGAATGTTCTTAAATGTCTCTTTGCATCTGTATTTCCTCACTGCACCAAAGAGGTCTGATGTTAAATGTTGCTGGAACTTGATTAATTCAATATCTTAATACTGCAAAGCACTGTTGGAACAGTTCCCTATGTGACATTTACATTTGTTACAAAGGTCAAATTTGATTTTTTTTACGGCTCAAGGACAGAGGAACGAGGACGCATTAAAGTATTGAGAAGCACACCATCACAAATTTCGACTCGCATGTCAAAGGCTTACAACTACAGACAGTAGAGTGCAGCAATTGCATTAGCTCCTTCAGAACTTGGTGATTGGCTCAGGCCATGTCCACATAAATTTGTTTAAATTTGAAACCTCTGTTTTCAGTTTACAAACATCATCATTTCTGGATTTCCCCTGCAATGTGAACAAAGCCATAGTGCTCATGGACTCATTGGCCCTGTCTCAATACCCAAACTTGCGGTCTTTGTCCATGCCTACTTACAGTCCACACTTGTCTTACAGTGTGCTTTAGACTTCAAGACTACTTTACACAACTTATCAGTATGTGGTTTCATAAAAAAAAAGAAAAAGAAAAAAAAAAAAGCAGAGACAGAAATAGTGGTTTATAAAATGTCATTTTTAATTTGAAAGCAGACTTAGTAAATCACATGCTACACTAGCTGATAAATTACCAATATCACCAGCAGTACAAGGCTAGAACAAACAGAATTAGGCTAGGTGAGTATTAAGCAAGAAGGAGTACAAAGAGGCATAAAAATATACATTAATACATATTCAGTAATTGTGATGCTGCTATTAAGTCATACCAACCAGTGCTGAAGGTTAACGTTTTATATTGAATATATACACACCAATGATATGTGTGAGAGTAGTATGCAGTATGCCATTTTCAAACTCAGTCTATGATTGTTT
Source organism: Myxocyprinus asiaticus (assembly GCF_019703515.2). Lineage (NCBI taxonomy): Eukaryota > Metazoa > Chordata > Actinopteri > Cypriniformes > Catostomidae > Myxocyprinus > Myxocyprinus asiaticus. Next base: position 43,153,315 of record NC_059373.1, read on the forward strand.
TAAGTTCACGGCCAATATAATCATCGTATAAATGCGCGATTACAGTGAGAAAGAAGCAAACTCAGTTTCCAAATGTTCAAAATATAAAAACGGTGTTAATTTATTGCACTTTTTTAATCAAGCTTCAGTATTGTCACAATGAATGCATTCCGTCTTCATTTGTTATGTCTGTTACGAGTCTAACTTTTGCTCACCCAGCCTCAGTATTATCAAGATTGGTGCAATAATCATTTGAAGTTTGTTTGTGATTAAAGCACTGAATCCAGAGGGTCACGTGACGCCTTGCAAGAAGCAGACATGTGAGAGACGAGCTCTGTGCGCTTTGCTAAATTTTTTATTATTTTCATGTTATAATTTGGTGAAATTGTATACACCCAGTTACACATTTGCTCTTTGAGACAAAACATGGTAAAGAAGTCAAAATCCTCGGGCTCTGGAGACATTAAAAGACACTTACGTGTTCAGGATGAAAGCCCAAATAAGCCTACAGACCGGGGACTCGATTTGGATGGCGCGGCGGGACAGGTGATCCAGCGTCAGTTGTCCAACATGTCGGTGATGTTGACGAAGGTTCTTGCTGACTTGGAGGATCTCACTGTAATACGTCGATCAATTACGGCGATGGAAATAAAATTCTCTGAGTTAGTTACAAGAGTGACTGATGTTGAGAGACGAATCGATTGTCTGGAGTCTTCGGAGAGGGAATTAACCGGTAATCCGCCCGCGACCAAAGTTGATTTGGAACATCTCCTTGAAAAGCTTGAAGATCTTGAGAATAGAAGCCGCAGGAATAAAGTTTGAATTGTTGGAATTCCTGAGCATGAGGAGGGCAGAGATATGGTGAAATTCCTAGACGAGCTTTTCCCGAGTCTGCTCGACATAACAGGCCACAAGCTGGAAATCGAGCAAGCTCACAGAGTCCCAGCTCACAGATTTGCTGAGGGAGATCGGGGCAATCAATCCTGGCCAGATTTCTGAGTCATCCTATAACGATCTTGTGTTGCGCCAGGCGAGGAGCAAAGGGAAGCTTTCTTGGAAGAACCATAATATTTTCTTGTTCCTGGACTTTGCGAGTTCGACAAGAGAGAAACGCGATCGGTTCAAGGAATGTAAGAAACTCTTACATCAGTGAAAGTTCACATTTGCTCTGATGTTTCCGGCCAAACTAGAATAGAAATGGAGGATGGTCGCAAAGTATTTACATGTCTTTTATTGAATCAATGGGTGAGTAAACCAATGGATGTTTCTCATGTGAATGGATCGACTCGCTGTACTAACTCTGGCTTTGAGGAAGCTGGGCGTCATTTTGGTTTCTTTTTTCTTTTGCGTTGGCTCCGCCGAGAGGCTGGAGTTTGTTTTGTGAATATCACTTTTCCTTCAAGAAACTTTTGCATTGACGAAAGATTACTTTTGCATTGAAGTTCCCGGCCAGTTTGAGAGTGGACACTACAGATGACCGCAAAATACCTACATGCTCACACAAAGGATGTGAAAAAAAGCTGACAGATTGTAAGTCATGGTATATACTTTTATGCGGCCTCCGAGTGAATTGACTCGACCATCCGGGGAACCTGGATGCCGGTTTTGTTTCTTTTTGTATTGGTTCCGCCTGGCGGCTGGAGCTTGTTCTATTGAATAACACTCCTTTGGAACAGCTGTGGATTAATCTGTTCGTTCTTCGTGCTTATTCCGCCTGCTGGCTGTGGTTTGTTTTGTTGAGTATTTTTACGGGACATTGGAATGATTACGTCATCAGCTGAACTCATAACAGCCGGCTCACTGATCATTCGTTTGTCTGTCTGAGGAATCTGAATGGTTTTATATCAGCTGGAATTTGTTTTGTGGAAGATCACACCTTTGAGACAGTTCTGTGAATGAATCTACACATTCTTTGTGTTCATTCTTCCTATTGGCTGGGGTTTATTTTACAAAGTATTTTCTGTTATGTAATTTTGCCTCACAAATTTGATTCCGTATTTTCTGTGATGTTTATTTAATTTGTTGAATGGAATCAATAAAAATTGTTAATATAAAAAAAAAGCACTGAATCCAGCAGTAACTTCAGCAGTATATTCATATGTTGAAGCGCTTATGACAGGCGTCACTGCTTTCAGCTCACAGGTACTGGTCGGCGCCCAGCGTTTTTCATTCATTATTTGCATAAAGCTGAGGAATTTCAATTTCTTGGACTTTCTCGACTGCCCTCAATGCTTTCGTTGCATCGTTATCAATCCCACAGTCCACCTCTAGAGTGTGGCGCATGACTTTCATAGAAATACATTTAAAATGCTTGCTCACCTTTGCTCACATAAGCCCAAAGTACATTTCAGATAGACCTAAACGTTAGGCGTCCGCGTACAGAACACGTGACTTAAAGCTTGAGCAATTAAGACCCCAATAAACTTATGGAGATATCTTCTTTGTTTTTTGTTCAGAGTAAAATAACTGTTTAAGAACATTCAGACACCAGCCACGCCACTGTGGGAGGCGTTTAGAGGTAGACATTTATATGAGGATGCTTAAGACTACATGTATAACCTTAACTAATCTGACATTAAAATGTGTTATCAATGACACTATGCCTCATTCTATGAGTAGAGTTCACACAAGATCAGTAAAAGAAGCAGTTTTAACTACACGATGATGATCATAAGTAATATATATGCAGTAGATAATGTGTGATTTGTAATGTAGAATGATCACACTAAAGTTCTTAAGAGAGCAGCTTGAAAAATGTTCTGCAAGTGGAAGAGTACAAAATTAGAGGTTTTTCACGGTGCATGGATGGTGTCTCTAGCTACAGACAGGCTCTAAAATCTGCCAGGTGTTTCTTCAGTACCGTGGCTAAAATGACAAGGAAAAATGCTTCGACTGAACCAGATATTCCATTGCAGCACAGTAGTACTGTCTTTATGAATTTCTTTACTGATAAAATTGAAACCATAAAAAACAAAATTGGAATTATGCATCCATCTGCCACAGCACCTCAGAAGACAGTGTCACATATTATCCTCTACAAGCAACTAAAGTCCTTTGCTGTCATAGGTCAAGAAGAGCTTAAAAAAAAACTTGTTAAAGCATCAAAAACAACAATATGTATGCAAGACCCTATACCTACTGACCTCCTAAAAGAGGTGTTTCCTGTAATCTCAGAACCTCTTTTTAATATTATTAACTTCTTGCTATATTTAGGGCATGTCCCAATAATCTTTTAGCTGGCAATTTTCAAACCCCTTATCAAGAAACCAGAGCTTGATCCAGGAGAATTGGTTAATAATAGAACGATTTCAAATCTCCCATGTATGTCGAAAATACTAGAAAATGTAGTGTCCTCCCAACTATGTTAATGTTTACAGAGAATGGTATTTGTGAGGAATTTCAGTCAGGATTTAAGCCGCATCACAGTACAGAAACTACACATACACTGGAAAAAAGGCCATTTCAAAAACAAGTAAAAAAATAATGAATACAAGATGTTTTTTGCTTGTAATAAGTAAAAAAATCTGCCAATGGAACAAGTGAAAATTGGCTTGTCAAGATTTCTTGAAATAAGATGTGATATTTAGGACTTTTGAGATAAAACTGATCTTGAAATTATCTAGGAAAACTCATTTTGAGCTATATTGTACTAGTATTAGGAAGTGTTGTATTTCATAATAAGCCTGTAATGCTCAAAAGTAGCATTTTGTCCCTCAAAATTAGCTTTTTGTTTTTCACTGTTCATGTCATCCTCTTTATTTCAAGTGTATTTAACTTATTGGTAAGTGACACCATTCTAGATTTAAGACCATCACCAACTTAAAATAAGATTAGAAAGTGATATTTAAGCATTTTAGGATAAAATATGTCTTGAAGTTAGCTGGAAATACTCATTATGCATTTGTTACTCGTATTAGTGCCATATCATTCTGGTCATCCTCTTCATTTCAATTCAAGTGTATTTCACTTATTGCAAGCTCTACAATAGTGATACGGTTCTAGATTTAAGACAATCACCTACTTCAATGAAAACAAGTATTGCATTAAACAAACAAATGTTTTATTTTCTCTTCATACATTTTTTTTTACCTCTTTCTACCTCTGTGGAATGCAGGAGTAAACATACACTTCTGACAGTCTAGTGCATTACATGGAGACACCTTCACAGCAGTGTATGACTGGAGCACCAGTCAATATGTTTTGGCTCACAGTGTGTATGGGACTGTAATAAAATAAAAACAGAACATGCCAAATATGTGTAACATTGTGGGTTAAAGTCAGACACAGTCATCTGACATGTGTACCCTCAGTACACTTACAAAGTGCTTATTATGGTAACTTTCAAATTACAGGTCTTGGGCTAACATTAACATTGGGCTAACTTGGTTAAATAGCAACATAGAACATCTGAACAATGTGTCTCAATACATCAACAAAGTGCTTATTATTGCAACATTAACATTGGGCTACCTTGGCTAAATTCCAAACAAGAATCAATGGCAATGGCTTTATTTGCCAACAAAAGCTTTCCAGTCGGCCATGCCCTTCTTGAAAGATGGTGTGAGGTCTTGCTCATGGATTGTGTCCAAGAGGACCTCCGTTTGTATGACAGAAAGCAAAGTGGCTACACACTTGGGGTAAGTAAGGTGTAGGGCATAATAGTAGGCCATAAGGTATAAAGCACCCTCTGTAACCTTGTCTTTTGGGAATGTAGTTATCGGCACATCTCCTACAGCCAGGAGGCAGTTGGACGAACTCACAATCAGGACTGGACAGGAGAGAGGGCGCTTCTTCAAGTAGGCATTGGGTTCTTCGTTTTCCTTAAACACACAACACAGACATCCTTCTATCAGGATAAAGCACTTTTGTTTAAATGATTCATTTCGGTATTTTTCAACTTAAGCCATTCAGAAGTTTGTTTACAATCAAATAACTTTCCAAAACAAAATTTTGACGAAAGGCGCAGTACTGAGAAAGTTACAGCTGAAGTTGCTGCTTTTGACTGTCCCCAATGCATTTCCTGTTCACAAACGATCTAAACCTGCCAAAACACTGAAATCATATAAAGAATATCAAAATGTGTATGTGGATCTGCTGTACAAAATTGTATTGCTAAACACACTGTATTTGAATTTATAGAAATGTATTTAGATTTGTTGGGCTAGCCAATACTAGGCTAGTCTTGTTAGGTCTTCACTAGTTCTATACAACCTGTTATTAACCATGTAGTGCATCCATTTTTGTACATACTGTAATATTGAGAGCTACACACATCTTACCATTTAAAATCCTGTTTCCAAAAACAAATGTCTGGGGTATCTCTGAAGGCTTAGAACATATGTGACTAGGAAATACATTGGGAGCAATTAAAACCAGCATCTTAAGCTATAACTTTGGACAGTCTAAATTATTCTGTAATATTTTACACAGCTCACCTCGAGGACATGCACCAGAGCCTCACTCGCATCTCGTATCTTCTTAGGAGGAGTAGATGAAGAGGGGAACAGTGATGGTAGCACACGTAGGATCCCGAGAGCCTGTTCAACTGTTGAGGAAAATATTTATTACTTTTACACTTAGATAACACAAGGTCAAATCTGATCAACGGTCAACAACAGATATGCTTTAAAATACAGAAACATTAAACAAACGATGGGATAGACACCACAGATGAAAAAGGAGGAAGACAAGACACTAGCACGTTGACAATTAACATGCTCTAATGTCCACCCTGACCACTAATAACATCAAAACATCATTGCTTACCTTTGTCCATTCCCATTGGGGGTTTCAGCATCTTTTTCCATACACCAAAAAACTGCACCTTCTGGCAGAAGTTGTCCCATCTTCCCCTCAGTTCATCAATGTAGTGGCTGTTATCCTTGTCCAGAATGCGTCGAAGCTCCCCCATCACCTATCCAATATACAAATACAGACATTTGACTGCATTAGGTAGGAGAAGGAAATTGGTATATAAGACATTGTTCTGTGTGGTACCATGTTCTGAATTATGCTCAGTCAATAATGACTTACATGGCCAATGTCCTTGAAACAAGGATACGCCTCTAGAATTTTCTCATATCTGTCCTCCTCGCGAACAGAATCGGAATCTATGAATGCTCTTCTGGCTGCAAATTCTAAATCCAGGAGCTGAGAGACAGACTCATGGTTTGGATTTTTCTTTTTACACAAAGCCTGTAGGGTTCTATAGTGCTTGGCCATAGTTGCTGGACTGTCAGTGTCTGGAGTGTCAATGTCTGTGGGTTTGTTAGCTAAAAGACACAAACATACATAACTGAATACATGACATTAATTGATGAATGAATGAGTTATTCTTATAGGAAGTAGGCAGTAGTAGTAATTAGTTTGAATGCGTCTAGTCTCTATTTTGACACAAGTCACAAAAGAATGCATGTACCATGCACATATATGCCAATATCACATTGACTGACACTTGGTAAATCTTATTTTATGAGAGCAAGGAAAACAAAATGTTGAAAATGTGACATATCAAGAACTAGTTCCATAAGTATTTTATATTGTTTTAAAGATCCAATAATGTGGGTTTATTAGACTTGTGAACATCAGAAGTGTAAATGAAATATAAACACCACACCATGGTAAATTTGTAAATGCAAAGTTGGAACTCACGTCTTCCGTTGCTGCCCGAGTCTGGGGTGCTACTCCCTTGTGAAGAGCAATCTTGATTGCTACTCCCTTGTGAGGAGCAATCTAGAATGATTGTCGAGTCACTTGAATCAAATTCATCTGGGTCACCTGGCTGCTCAAGACGGCGCCTCTTCGAATGTCTCCCATCTGGAATGGTCTTTTGGGGGGATCTCACGTTTTGCAATCTTTTGTATAGCTGTGAGTACACAGTAACCTGTGACAAGACAATTTAAATAAATGTTTCAAATATCAAACAAATGCTATTAACAAAAGCCAATATGAAACACTTGGGTCATCAACTGGCTGCATTTCACTTACCCAGGTATTCTTGTTGTTCAAGTCTCGGTCCTGCAGCATGGGGTAGTACAGGACTATTCTCTTTGCCATAGCTGTAATTTCTGGTTTTGACGGGTATCTGTCTCCATCCCCCGTTGCCCTCAGGATTGCGATCATACTGGTCATTGTGTTTCGGATGAGCCGGCATCTGAGGTCCTTCGACATTTGGCAGTTGCGCTCTTCACCTTTCTTCGCCAACTCAAAGTATTGTTTTCGGACTTGCTCTAGTTCGGTGTCAGTGTGCAATACATATTCTAGGAATGATAACTTCACAACCTTTTCAGGTGTTGTGTACTTTGCAGGACATCTTTTCACAGGAGTGGATGTCTGCGGTGGGGGTGACTCATTAATAGGAGTGGAACTGCCCATTGATTTTGAGTCTTCTCGGCCAGATTCCTGTAAAATAAAAGATAATGAACTACTTGTAAAAGCAACATTTCATTTTTACTGTGTTACCACAAATTGCAATGCAGCATTGACAACATTTCACAACTATGCAATCTGTTTCATTTTGGAGGTTAAATCTCTTGCATAAACTAACTGAATACCTATCAATGAATCTCTAAATCAGTATTTATTTCTTGAAAGAGAAATCATTGTTCATAACAATTTTATACATGTTGAACAATCTCATAAAACTGCAGCATCACAAAAGCATGAAAAATAGTATGCACACACACCAAATTCACGACCATGTTTATATGGTGTGCTGTTATGACAGACATGCATTGTCATGGTGCACGCCGCCGGTGAAATTTGAGGGTAATGGTGAGGCTATTCAAAATTTGCAAGAATATTAAGTAATATTAAGTTTAATAATGTTAAGCTATATAAACACTGAAACACTCAATAACAACCTACTGTAATGGGAAATGAGACATAAAAAGGGCATTGCAGGAGTTTGTTGTGTGCATGCATGTGCACTTCCAGTAGCCTCTGTGCACTCTAGTAATTAAGAACGTAGCACTACAATGACGCTCCACTTCATGGAGCCTACCAGTTATTGACTGGAATACATCAAATATGGTGGAGGATATAACAAATCTGGATTTATGAAAAAGGAATTATGCAAGTCAGTTCCATTACAGAAACCTAAAGCAAATAGAGTTCAGTGACTACAGCAACATCTGTATCCGTTTAGTCACAAAAATGATCTGTATATGTAATGAGAATGGTTTAGACCGGAATTGGGCATGTCTACCACCACAACTCTGGCAATATATCCCTGAAGTGGTGCTTTTTAAAAACTAAAAAATTATAGAGGAACACCATTAGGCTACTACAGCTAGAGGATACAAGGAAAGGAAATAATAACAATACTGACTGATAAAGGTTTGTGTTAATATTCTCCTTTTAGTGATATAATAAATCAATAAGGGAAGGTTTGGTCACTATCTTATGGTGTTACAGCCTAAAAAATAATTACTAAACAAACAGAAAAGGAATAAACTAAATCAACAAAACATGTAAATCTAAACATGATGTAACAATTGAACACACCTGTAGGTTACCATGCCTGTTCCAAAACCACTTTGCTAGTTAATGCCGTGTCACTGAGAAACTGACCTCCTCCGAAACACCATGACAAGCACACCAGACTGCTTTTCTCCGTAAGAAGTTTTCTGGGCCTGGGAAAAGATCCCGCAAGTCTTCACGAGACAGGGTGCTCATCATTTCCTCACTGATGTTTGCAGCTGTGACATATTGGAAGACATACATGGCAAGATGAATTAGTGCCCTAGAACAGCCAAACTGCATGAAACTAGTAAAAGTTTTCACTTCATTCAGAATAGCTAGCTAGTGCTAACTAGTTTAGTGCATTAACCGTAGTTTTAGTATAGAACTGAGTATACCCACCCCCAGTAACTAGGTTTAATTGAAACAAGTATCTGCGCGCCAAATGTCGAACGCGGTATCTACGTTTATATATGATATATATCGTATGTATGACAATAACTAAGTTTACAAATAATATTTGACTACATTACCTCTTAAAATCGACACCGCGGCGTCATCCAGTTCGTCCATGCTGTTAGCTGTCTTGGCTTGCAAGTTAACTCAGCGAACGTTAGTTCGTCCTCGGCTGCAACAGTATACACAATAAATATACATTGAAACATGAATAACTTAAAAACGTATGCGACTACAAAAAAAAAAAAAAAAAAAACATGAAATATTGGATAAAACTTACTTGCAATGAAACACTAATCCAAATGTCTCGGTAAAGGTAGCTTTCCTGCGCGGTTTCTTCGGCTCACGTTCCTAGTCTGTGATCAGTACTGCGCATGTGCAAATCCCACCAGACGCGGGATGGCTTACTTCTTCGGGTGATTTGACTGTTATCAGGCTATTTCACACATCTGTCCCAAATATATGGGCAAATTTATGAGGAATTATTATATATATATATATATATATATATATATATATATATATATATATATATATATATATATATATATATATATATATATATATATGTAACAATTGTGTTTAGTTCAACTACATAGTTGCGCATTGCAGATGAATTATTCTGTAAATACAAGCTAGCTAAATAAGAACTTACACCAATTACCCCCACATTTAAAGGTTATAATTTTCTCCCTAGCTGGATGTAACGTGCTGCACTCGGTCTAAACGTTTTGAACTTTGCTCTTCTAAGATGATTTGGCGTTGTTTCATATGCTACATTTTTGTGGCATTGACTCTGAAAAAACTATTGAGTCACATTAACTCTTTGCACAGTCGCAGCCCTGACTTTCGCGTGGTGTGTGGCATTGATGGCTGTCTAAGTGAGTATAGGGTGTATAACTCCTATTACTATCACGTAAAGCGAACGCACGCGCATCATCTTCTCCAAGTGGAAGGTGCCGAGGAGGAAGGATCTACTCGCCATGGCTCACCAGGAACACGTGAGAGGACAGCCACAAACAACCAAACTAATGTGAGCCTTGTGGCTGAGGTCTGTGCAATGCAGCAACATTCTTCAGAGGCTGAAGTGGGTTCAAGCATCGTCACTCAAACGGTACGTCATTATTTATGGTATTCAGGTAGACTAGTATCAGATTGTCTGGTGGTGCTAGCTACCAATGCCAACATTTTCCCTTTTTTTAATAGAGATGTTAATCTGTTTCAGAGTGGATTTCAAGAAGGTGGAGAGGGTCGTGTGAACGTTGACCTTTTCAAACATGCAACTGCATTTCTTCTTCAAGCCAGAGAAACCCATCGAATGACACAGGTAATTTATCCCATTGTTTTCCAATGAATGGTATTTCATTGTTAGTAGCAAGCTTAATAGCAATAAGCTTATAATGTAAAAAATGACTTAAAGGGGTCATACTATGCAAAATCCACTTTTTCCCGTCTTCAACAGAACTATGTGTCCCTGGTGTGTCTAGAGACCCTCAAAATATGAGAAAAAAAGTCCTCTCTTTCTCTCCTGCTCCATCTTTCAGTAAATGTGTATGCAAACATGACATTTACATTTGGCTCCCCTTATTACATCACATGCAGGAACAGTAACTGTAGTAACCATAGTAGACTCCCAGAATGCTCTGTCTAAAACGACTTGTTTCAGACAGAGGATGAACTGAGGGGCTGCATAAAGGGCCAGCATAAGATAAATAAGGATTTTTTTGGAATTGTCAATCATCCAAAACTACTATAGTTGAGTCCCAGAATAAAAATATAGAGGTGGAAATGAGCATAATGAGGCCTGCATATGTGAGTATGTTGTAACAGTTGGAATTGAGCTGAATGGAATGTTAGAATAGAATGATTAGATGATAGTTTTGCTGATTCCTAGGATGGTTGATGTAGTCAGTTTAAGCACAGAATTAGAAGTCTATACATTTTTATTTCTTTGGTCTTTACTGATGTTTCACAACAGTGAAGACCAAAGAAATTAAACTAGGCTAGATTTTGAATTTGGTGGAGAAGACCAAATACTTAAACCACCTAAGGAATCAGCAGACATATAGCATTATATACTAACATTCCATTCAACCTCAATTCCAACTGTCGCATAGCCTTGTTCATATTCCTCTCATTAGTTTGTCATTTGTTTGTTTATTTGTATATTTGTTGTTTTCCCCCTTCTCCAGAGAGCTGTTAACCAGATGGTCAGTGGAGTCCAGCAATACCAGGCGGCATTACTGCAGCACCTAAAACATCAAATGAGTAACATGATTGAGACATATTCTGGGGATCTGGATCAGCTGAAGAGTGATGCAATGGGAATATTTGACCAGTTTACTGACCCTTTCAGTCAAATTGCTACAACTCATTTGCAGGATAAGACAATCAAAGAACTGTTACAACCAATTGAACCAGAGCTTATTATATCAAAAAATACAGTATGTTATGTGAAAAGTGGAGACTCCAGAGTCCTTACCATTAAAAACCATTACTTTTATTATATACCATTGGTGAAAAGTTTGGAGCAGCTGTTATTCCATCCAAGAATTCTTGCAGTGATTGAAGAGGGGCCACAGCCATGCAAAAATGGATTTTTTCATGATTTAGTTGATGGAGACATTTTTAAATCGCACCCACTGTTTTTGAAAGTTCCCACAGCATTGCAGTTAATTTTATATACAGACGAAATTGAATTATGCAATCCTCTTGGATCTCGGGCAAACAAAAATAAGTTGTTATTGATTTATTACACCTTGGGTAACATCAAACCTAAATACAGATCTAGACTTGCTGCCATTCGTCTGCTTGCCATGGTAAAATCAAAAGATCTTTCCGATTGTGGTATTGATAAGATATTTGAGAGGATTAACCGTGACTTAATTGAGCTGTATGATGGTGTTAAAGTTGTCACTGCAAATGGTGAGAAGACAATTTGTGGGGCGCTTATGTCTGTGTGTGGAGACACTCTAGCTCAGCATGAAGTGGCTGGATTTAAGGAAGGAGTAGGGTTTGCCTACAGTAAATGCAGACACTGCGAATGCAACTTTGAAGACATGCAGGAACAATTTAATGAAGATTTGTTTGTTAAAAGGACCATGGCAAGTCATATCAGGCAATGTAGTGACATTGAAAAGGCAAGCACTGACTTTCTGAAAGAAAATCTAAAAACGACATATGGTATTAACAGGAGAAGCAAATTAACAGAATTTCCTCAATTTGATGTAATCAATCAAACCCCACAAGACATCATGCATGTTATTCTTGAAGGTGTTGCCCCATATGAAATCAAATGTGTTTTAAAGTATCTTGTGCTTTCAGGGCATATGGAGCTAGACACATTCAACTGTGCAATTATTGGTTTCCCTTATTCTCCTGTGGATGCGAGGGATAAGCCTTGCCCCATATCTGTCAATACACTGTCATCAAATGACAATAAACTGAAACAGTCAGCTGGGCAGATGCTGGTTTTGTTAAAGATCCTGCCATTTCTCATTGACACAATTGAAGAAAATGATTACACACAAATGCTGCTTAAGTTGTTAGAGATAGTCAAAATTCTGTTTTCACCTATTATTGCTCTCCCAACTCTTTCAAGGCTGAAGCTTTTAATAGAGCAACATTTGAAAGATTTCAAACAACTGTTTCCAGATACAAATATCATACCTAAACAGCATTACCTTCTGCATCTTCCTTCTCAGATTAAGGCACTTGGTCCTATGGTGAGGCATATGTGTATGCGCTTTGAGTCAAAGCATTGCTTTTTCAAGCAGTGGGCTTTGAAAAGTAGTTTTAAGAATATTTGTAAATCTCTTGTGAAGCACAATCAACTATATGAATGTAGTCAGAATGTGCATGAGAAACATCCAATTTTTTCAAGTGAAGTTGAAATGGGCCCAGTCTCTGAGGTTAAAAATGTTCACTATGTAGAAGGAAAGATGAAAGACTTCTTAGGAATAGAGCAAGTTCAACATGTAGTTTCTGTAAAGTGGATTATGCAACATGGAAATAAGTATACATGTGAGAAAACTTTGGTTATTTCTAATGTCATCAATAGTACTCCAGAGTTTGGACTTGTGAAAAACATCTACATAGTAAATTCGTCAGTGTATTGTTTTGAATGCCAACCTCTCTCTATAACCGAGTGGAATGATCATTATTTAGCTTATGAGGTAGAAGTTCCCTACCTAGCTCAAGCCAATATTTTTGTGGATGCTGAAAAACTTGTTGATTATACACCATACTACTATTTGACCTTCAATAATAGCAAGTACATTCCAATGAAGTATGATCTCACAGACATCAATGAACATCACTCCCTTTGATTTTCTAGGGAGCATTTCATAGTACTTTTATTTTTTCTCCTCTCACCACTGAATCATTTAGATAAGGCCAGTGTGTATGAGATACTTTAATAAGGAACTGATTTATTAATGTATGTGTTCATGGGGTTCCAGTGTATTAAGGCCATTATGGTATTCAGTGAATACTTTTGAATAATGCTCAAATAGAGTGGCTGTTAAATATAATTTAAGCAATGACATTTTACTGTTTAAGTCATATATACAGTTTATTTAGCCTTTCAAATGTGGAGATTGTTTTTTATGTAACAACATTGAAAACTTTGTTGGCCTTTTGGATGTTTTTGCTTTTGCCTCTATGTGCATCATTGTATTTTTTATATTTTATTCAATTTTGTTGGAATTCTATTTTGGTTAAAGGAATAGTTCAACGTTCTGGGAATCCATAGAGTCTTGTGAACACTGTGAGATTGACAGGCAAGCAGCAGAGACTCCAGAAAGTCACAATATGATGTATGAGTTTTGGGCAAAATCTGTTGAACTTGAGGGTTTCCAATAAAGCAGATTTATTTTCTTAAATCAAGTAAGTCTAATTCTTGAAACAAGATGATTCATCTTTTACAAATAACACAGCAGCTAAAAAAACCTCATGGAATGTCAAAAAAGCTTGTTTCAGCTGACATACAACTCAAAATAAGATGTTTTCAAGACTCTCTCACTTAACAAGATATTCAAGATGCATTGTCTTAAAACAAGTCCCTATATCTCACTGAAATGTTACTTGTTAGGCGATTGTGTCTTATATTAAGTGTAATGAGATATTTTGACTAGAAATAAGACAAATATACTTGGTAAGATTTTGAGTTTTTGCAGT